>NW_013846897.1:0-377 GCF_000517525.1 Limulus polyphemus
CATATTCACAAGTTGTCATACAGAGTAGGTGATCCACATTCACAAGTGGTCATACAGAGTAGATGATTCATGTTAACAAGTTGTTATACAGAGTAGGTGATCCATGTTCACAAGTTGTCATACAGAGTAGGTGATCCCTGTTCACTAGTTGTCATACAGAGCAGATGATCCATATTCACAAGTGGTCATACAGAGTAGATGATCCATGTTCACAAGTTGTTATACAGAGCAGATGATCCATGTTCACAAGTTGTTATACAGAGTAGATGATTCCTGTTCACAAGTTGTTATACAGAGTAGGTGATCCATGTTCACAAGTTGTTATACAGAGTAGATGATTCCTGTTCACAAGTTGTTATGAAGTAGATGATCCTTGT
>NW_013846898.1:0-395 GCF_000517525.1 Limulus polyphemus
GTTGCATTACAGGTAGTATATATAACACATAACCTTAGCAATTGCGAGTCGAGATCCTTAACCACCAAGCCATGACACGCTCTAGGTGTTTGTTGAGCCGTTTCTACTTTGCTCTATCCCAGATAATACAGATGTTATATTCTGCCTGTTTCTAAACGTAGTGAGAAAGAGGGCACTGAATGACATAAGGATGTTTGTAAAGCTATTGAAAAAAGCTTCCATCACATTTTTAATGGACAGTTGTACGAAACTTTTCCTAAAGATTTGAACCCTTGCTGGAATGGGGGCGTTATAAATTTCAGGTCAGCCCATTATTCATTTGTTTAGGCCGATCACTGCTAGGTTAGGGACGGCTAGCGTAGATAGCTGTCGAGGATCTTTGCGCAAAATTCAAT
>NW_013846899.1:0-377 GCF_000517525.1 Limulus polyphemus
AGTTAATTACCTCTAGATGTTTTGATACAAACAATTAATTTTAGTTAATTACCTCTAGATGTTTTGATACAAACAATTAATTTTAGTTAATTACCTCTAGATGTTTTGATACAAACAATTAATTTTAGTTAATTACCTCTAGATGTTTTGATACAAACACTTAATTTTAATTAATTACCTCTAGATGTATTGATACAAACAATTAATCTTAGTTAATTACCTCTAGATGTTTTGATACAAACACTTAATTTTAGTTAATTACCTCTAGATGTTTTGATACAAACAATTAATCTTAGTTAATTACCTCTAGATGTTTTGATACAAACAATTAATTTTAGTTAATTATCTCTAGATGTTTGATACAAACAATTAATTTT
>NW_013846900.1:0-377 GCF_000517525.1 Limulus polyphemus
CAAGAATTAATGATACTCTCGATGCCCAAAGTGGAGCCAGGTGGTTATCAACTCTAGAATTAAAGTCAGGTTTCCATCAAGTAAAAATGGCTGAAGCAGATAAACCTAAGCCTGCATTTAGTTATGGCCAAGGTCTCTGGCAATACCGTGTGATGCCATTCGGGCTTAGCAATGCTCCAGCAACATTTGAGAGGCTGATCGAAAGAATACTGGAAAACCTACAATGGAGGATAGCCCTAGTGTACCTGGATGTAGTCTTTGTGTTTGCAGCAACATTTGATGAGAAAGTATCCTGGCTAGAGGAAGTATTCAAGCATTTGAAAGCAGCAAACCTCAAACTCCATCCCAAGAAATGCTACTTGTTGCAGAAATAGGTG
>NW_013846901.1:0-377 GCF_000517525.1 Limulus polyphemus
CGTCATCAATCAAATTACTTCAAGAAAAATTGCGAGCTTCCCAACTGCCCCAAAATTTGGTCCCAACAAGTGTCCTGTTTACCTAAAGTTACCATGGATTGGTAACATTTCAACAAAATTCGAAAAACAAGTGAAAACGGCCATTACTAAATGTTTTCCTGCAGTGAACCTCTACTGTACTTATTCCACACGTAGGTTGTTGCCTGCAACACACAAAGATGCGATACCTTCCACACAGAAAATTATGGTTATTTATGAATTCTCGTGCCACTGCGAATGTCGGTACGTAGGTCGCACTTCACAAAGACTGCGGGATAGAATTAAACAACATGTACCCACATCCATAAGAAATAAGAGTGTGAAAGAAAATAATTTAC
>NW_013846902.1:0-377 GCF_000517525.1 Limulus polyphemus
TTTTTGCATTTTAACTGTGCATAAAACATTTTGCCTTTAGTCGACTTTAGTTCTTCTCCATAAGAAAATGTAATTTTATAATTGTTCAGATCTTATACTTAAACCTGTGTATGTAGACGCAAGGCCTGGCGTGGCCAGGTGGTTAGGGCGCTCGACTCGTAATCTGAGGGTTCGAATCCCAGTCACACCAAACATGCCAACCTCCGCCTTTGCCTGGTCCCAAGTCCAGGATGAGAAAGGAGGAGGGTTGTGCGTGGGGCTAGCAACTCCACCCCGTAAAAACCAACCTGCTACAAGTAACTGCAACAACAACTTCCGTTGGCGAGGTGTTGTTGCGGCCCTATGCTCCACTGGGAATTTACAGGAATAAAAAAAAA
>NW_013846903.1:0-376 GCF_000517525.1 Limulus polyphemus
AAACTTATAGCATATCATCTATAGAAAACCAATGATAGATATTCTTTTTTGGCATGTCGCATTGGTTATATTTATAGGCGTGTGGAGAGTTTCTAGAAAACTCAGATAACGTAACAATACAAAGGTACATTAAGCGTTTACATACATATTGTTATGACAGCAGTAGTCACGTGATGCTGCTAGCGCATACATGACCGAGTTTCTCGAATTATCGGGGAAGCTCGAGTGTGATCAAGACACCTCTTTCTTAGTATATAAGCCTGGCAGTGAAAGCCTGCAGGAATGAATGGATGTTAAAACGAACAGTGGTCACGGTGAGTTTCGGTTAATTTACGATTCTGTTTCGAGCTAGTGTGTGTTTTGCACTCATAGAGAG
>NW_013846904.1:0-406 GCF_000517525.1 Limulus polyphemus
GGGTATGAGTATTTTTCGGTTATACTATTAAGAGCCCTGAAGTCCACATAGCAACGTTGGGTCCCATCCTTCTTCTGTACTAATACAACGGGAGCTGACCAGGGATTATCTGATTTCTCAACTATCCCTTCCTTAATTACACCATCCATGACCTTCTCTATCTCCTGTCGCTTTGCTGGAGCTATTCTCCTTGGAGGGATCTTTATTGGACGGTGATTGCCTGTGTTTATTCTGTGCTCTACCAGGTTTGTGCAGCCGAGGTCATGATCTCCTTTCGAAAAGACGTCAGCATAATTTGCTAAAACTTCTTTTACCTGAAAAGCCTGTGATGATGACAAATGTGTTCTTATAGAGGTCAGTCAAATATTCTGGAAGTGTTTATGTCCTTTCTTTACAGTTGTATTCC
>NW_013846905.1:0-378 GCF_000517525.1 Limulus polyphemus
AATTATCAATTTCTATAAAAAATACTGGGTGGAATTATCAATTTCTATAAAAAATACTGGGTGGAATTATCAATTTCTGTAAAAAATACTGGGTAGAATCATTCAATTTCGTTAAAAATACTGAGTAGAATCATTCAATTTCTGTAAAAAATACTGGGTAGAATCATTCAATTTCGTTAAAAATACTGAGTAGAATCATTCAATTTCTGTAAAACAACTGGATGGAATTATCAATTTCTATAAAAAATACTGGGTGGAATTATCAATTTCTGTAAAAAATATTAGGTGGAATCATTCAATTTCTGTAAAAAATTGGATGGAATTATCAATTTCTGTAAGAAATACTGGGTGGAATCATTTAGTTTCTGCCCAATTGAG
>NW_013846906.1:0-681 GCF_000517525.1 Limulus polyphemus
GTACAAAGTAATGTTAAATCTTGTGTCTTTTTATTGACAGAACACAGTGTTGTGAAATCTTGTTTCTTCTTATTGAGAGTACACAGTATTGTTAAATCTTGTGTCTTCTTATTGACAGTACACAGTATTGTTAAATCTTGTGTCTTCTTATTGAGAGTACACAGTATTGTTAAATCTTGTGTCTTCTTATTGACAGTACACAGTATCGTTAAATCTTGTGTCTTCTTATTGACAGTACACAGTATCGTTAAACCTTGTGTCTTCTTATTGACAGTACACAGTATTGTTAAATCTTGTGTCTTCTTATTGAGAGTACACAGTATTGTTAAATCTTGTGTCTTCTTATTGACAGTACACAGTATCGTTAAATCTTGTGTCGATTTAACGATACTGTGTACTATCAATAAGAATACTGTCAATAAGAAGACACAACACAGTATCGTTAAATCTTGTGTCTTTTTATTGTGAGTACACAGTATTGTTAAATCTTGTGTCTTCTTATTGACAGAACACAGTATCGTTAAATCTTGTATCTTCTTATTGACAGTACACAGTATCGTTAAATCCTGTGTCTTTTTATGGATAGTACACAGTATTTCTAAATCGTGTGTCTTCTAATTGAGAGTACACATTATTGTTAAATCTTGTGTCTTCTTATTGACAGTACTCAGTATATTTAAA
>NW_013846907.1:0-378 GCF_000517525.1 Limulus polyphemus
ATCTTGAAAGTCCCAACAGCTAGGTGTAAAATGCCAAGCACACACAGTGTCTATGTGACAGGAAAGCTGGATGGCCAAAGGTGCAACTTTGTCATAGACTCTGCGTCTCAGCAAACCCTTGTGAGCATCAAGGTGTTAGATAACGAAGGAGTACCAGAAGCCACACAGAAGCTTTATGGTGTGACGGGACATTCTACAAGGTTGTGGGGACCAGTGTAGATAACTATTGAACTCATGGGCATAAAGGACAGACAGAAAGTATACTTGGCGGACATTGAAGACGAATGTATATTAGGATTGGACTATCTACTACCGAGAAAGTTTAGTAATTGATTTTGATAAAATGACGTTTGGGAATAACAAAGGCCAAGTTCCGGT
>NW_013846908.1:0-377 GCF_000517525.1 Limulus polyphemus
GCCCATCACACAACCTGTCATTCCGGTACAAGGAAAACTGCCGAAGGGTGACTGTATCGGCAGGTTTCAGAAATATTTCCTGTAAGGAGAGACATGCGGGATGATAGGAGTCAATCAAGGCCTTAATGTCATCGAGATTCAAACGAAAACCTCGACAGTTCCACTGTATCAAAGTGGCCATTTTTATGTATGTTTAGGAGAAGAGGGTGGAGAACCCTTCGGTTTACGACCACGCCGTTTTTCTTACTAGATGGAGGTCGATCGACTTCCATGGATCCTGCCCGTGAACGAGCAGGCAGATCTCTGTCATCAGAGTGAGAATCCAATGACTGAGGACGTGATCGATTAATCGTCCTACATTTAGGGGCCAAAGAAGG
>NW_013846909.1:0-375 GCF_000517525.1 Limulus polyphemus
CAATAGAATGATGAAATAGACTGTAATAACTTTTGTAGAATATAATGATGAGATAGACTGTAATAATGTGTGTAGAATAGAATTATGAGATAGACTGTAATAACTTGTGTAGAATATAATGATTAGAGAGACTGTAATAACGTGTGAAGAATATTATGATGAGTTAAACTGTAATAAGTTGTGTAGATTTTAATGACGAGGCGAACTGTTATAACGTGTGAGGAATATTATGATGAGTTAAACTGTAATAAATTGTGTAGAATATAATGATAAGATAGATTGTAATAACTTGTGACATATATAATGATGAGTTAAACTGTAATAAATTGTGTAGAATATAATGTTGAGACAGACTGTAATAAATTGTGTAGAACA
>NW_013846910.1:0-376 GCF_000517525.1 Limulus polyphemus
TGTCTTCTTAACTCCGAGATGTCCTTCTGTTAAACTATCATGGGATTGGCGCAGCACAACTTCACATAACTTTCTCGGTATAACCGTTTGCCCGGTCGTCACTTTCCCATCTGCAGTTTCCGATCTACAGACAAGACTACCGTCTTCAAGCTTCAACTGGTCCCATTGTGCCCAATAGTTCTTTGTCACAGGGCTTAAGCTAGACACCTTCTCCCAAGCAAGACACAAAACACTTGCTTTTAGAAAATCATTTATTGGCTTCAAATCTTGGTCTTTTCCCTGCTCTGCTTTGATATCTATATTTGGTTCCACTTCACCATCGTCAACTCCTTCAGTCACTTTGACTTCAGCTTGATGGCACCTGGTTAGTTCAACC
>NW_013846911.1:0-377 GCF_000517525.1 Limulus polyphemus
CTATTCCATAAATACCTAGATGTAGCTGTAGTTACCGAATTTATATCCAACATACTCATCTTTAGCTTTACTTGGTAAAACTACTCCACGAACACGTAGGTGTAACTCTAGTTACCAAATTTATAATCACCATACTCATCTTTAGCCTTACTTCGTACAACTACTCCATGAAACCTAGTTGTAACTCTTGTTACAGAATTTTTAACCACCATACTCATCTTTAGCGTTACTTGGTACAACTACTTCATGAACACTTAGGTGTAACTCTAGTTACCGAATTTATAACCACCATACTCATCTTTAGCCTTACTTGTTACAACTACTCCATGAAACCTAGTTGTAACTCTAGTTACCGAATTTATAACCACCATACTCAT
>NW_013846912.1:0-377 GCF_000517525.1 Limulus polyphemus
TAACAATAACTTAATTAAATGTACAGAATTACAAACACAAAATTACAATTCAACAAAGTGTCTTAATTTTACGGGACGTATCTTCTTCCCTACTGGTCTCCGTTTCGTTGGCTTCTGCTTCATATGGGGTTCATCTGCTTCATCAGGAAATGTCCTATCGTCGATAACAGTCACATCAGTGGTAGTAACTTCATCAAGAGCTTCACTGTTTCCCTTCTCAAAACTGAGTAGAGTTTCTTCTTTGACAGTGGCTTCTTCAGGTGGCACGGCTTCAGCAGCGTCATTTGTTCTGTTGTCCACTTCGTCCCAACTGAAATGTCCTGGACCGTGATAACGCCAAAGCCTGTTGGCATGCACCACTTTTAGCTTACCTCGCC
>NW_013846913.1:0-378 GCF_000517525.1 Limulus polyphemus
TTCTTATTGAGAGTACACAGTATAGTTAAATCTTGTGTCTTCTTATTGACAGTACACAGTATCGTTAAATCTTGTGTCTTCTTATTGACAGTACACAGTATCGTTAAATCTTGTGTCTTCTTATTGAAAGTACACAGTATCGTTAAATCTTGTGTCTTTATTGACAGTACACAGTATCGTTAAATCTTGTGTCTTTTTATGGATAGTACACAGTATTGCTAAATCGTGTGTCTTCTTATTCATAGTGCACAGTATCGTTAAATCTTGTGTCTTCTTATTGACAGTACACAGTATCGTTATAATCTTCTGTCTTCTTATTGACAGGACACATTATTGTTAAATCTTGTGTTTTCTTACTGACAGTATACATTATTGTCG
>NW_013846914.1:0-377 GCF_000517525.1 Limulus polyphemus
GATATTTACACTATAGCGTACGGTCTACAAAGATATTTACACTATAGCGTGTGGTCTACAAAGTTATTTACACTATAGCACGTGGTCAACAAAGATATTTACACTATAGCACGTGGTCTACAAAGATATTTACACTATAGCATGTGGTCAACAAAGATATTTACACTATAGCGTGCGGTCTACAAAGATATTTACACTATAGTGTGTGGTCAACAAAGATATTTACACTATAACGTGCGGTCTACAAAGATATTTACACTATAGCATGCTGTCTACACAGATATTTACACTATAGGGTGCGGTCTACACTGATATTTACACTATAGCGTGCAGTCTACACTGATATTTACACTATAGCGTGCAGTCTACACTGATAT
>NW_013846915.1:0-377 GCF_000517525.1 Limulus polyphemus
GCTTTCCTGCAAAACTCAAACGACATTTAGAAACCAATCATTCTCACTTGAAAAATAAAAGCAGTGAATATTTTAAAAGGAAGTGCTTAGAAATGGATGAAATAAAAACTAACTTTCATTCATTTATTTCTAAAGACAACCAAAAAGCTCTTATTACTTCATATTGCATTTGCTACCGTATAGCTAAAGAAGGTGAATCCCATACCATAGGTGAAAATTTAATCAAGTCTTGTGTCAAAGATTTTGTGGAATGTATGATTGATGAAAAATACCCTCAAAACATTAATTGTGTGCCTCTTTCAAATAATACAGTTTCTTGGCGTATTGAAGACATGTCAGCGTTTTGCGAAAATGAATTAATAAGGCGAGTAAAGCGG
>NW_013846916.1:0-512 GCF_000517525.1 Limulus polyphemus
CTTGACTTAAGGCGGTATAGTATTTAAGGTAGAAATATTCTCCTTAAAGTTGACTTAAGACGGTATGGTTTTTAAGGTAGAAATATTCTCCTTAAACTTGACTTAAGGCGGTATGGTCTTTAAGGTAGAAATACTCTCCTTAAACTTGACTTAAGGCGGTATTGTCTTTAAGATATAAACATTAATATTAAACTTGACTAAAGGCGGTATAGTCTTTAAGATATAAATACTCACATTAAACTTGACTTAAGGCGGTAAAATATTTAAGATATAAACATTCTCCTTAAACTTGACTTAAGGCGGTATAGTCTTTAAGGTAGAAATATTCTCCTTAAAGTTGACTTAAGGCGGTATGGTTTTTAAGGTAGAAATATTCTCCTTAAAGTTGACTTAAGGCGGTATGGTCTTTAAAGTAGAAATATTCTCCTTAAACTTGACTTAAGGCGGTGTGGTCTTTAAGATATAAATATTCACATTAAACTTGACTTAAGGCGGTACAGTCTTTAAGGTAT
>NW_013846917.1:0-663 GCF_000517525.1 Limulus polyphemus
TTTACCCGTATTGTGTTATATTTACTTTACCATTCTATAGGTTTACCAGGATTGTGGTATATTTACTTTACCATTCTATAGGTTTATCGGGATTGTGACATATTTACTTTACCATTCTATAGGTTTACCGGGATTGTGACATATTTACTTTACCATTCTATAGGTTAACCAGGATTGTGGTATATTTACTTTACCATTCTATAGGTTAACCAGGATTGTGGTATATTTACTTTACCATTCTATAGGTTTACCGGGATTGTGATATATTTACTTTACCATTCTATAGGTTTACCGGGATTGTGGTATATTTACCATTCTATAGGTTAACTAGGATTATGGTATATTTACTTTACCATTCTATAGGTTAACCAGGATTGTGGTATATTTACTTTACCATTCTATAGGTTTACCGGGATTGTAGTATATTTACCATTCTATAGGTTTACCAGGATTGTGTTATATTTACTTTACTATTCTATAGATTTACCAGGATTGTGGTATATTTACTTTACGATTCTATAGGTTTACCATTCTATAGATTTACCAGGATTGTGGTATATTTACTTTACCATTCCATAGGTTTACCGGGATTGTGGTATATTTACCATTCTATAAGTTTACCCGTATTGTGTTATATTTACTTTACTATTCTATAGATTTACC
>NW_013846918.1:0-377 GCF_000517525.1 Limulus polyphemus
TATAGAAATGGGATGCTGTAAGAGGATAACGTAGGAATGGGATAATATAAGAGGATAACATATAAATGGGATACTGTAAGAGGATAACATAGGAATGAGATGATGTAAGAGGTTAACATAGAAATTGAATGATGTAAGAGAAGCATCTTTAAAAAATCGACCAATAACATCCAAAAGGATGGGATGTACACCTATGAATTTACCCATTGTTCCCCGCGTCTCATATCTAAGACTCTCCTCTCTCAACCAATGCTCAATCTTCCCTCAACTGATACTGTCCTCTAAAGAGCAACATTCTAAGTCATCACCAACACTCTCCTCCGTCAAACATATGTGAACAGAGATCATTTAGAAGACTAGCAGAAATATAGAAACAA
>NW_013846919.1:0-378 GCF_000517525.1 Limulus polyphemus
TCTTCTTGTTTCTTTTCTCGTTCTTCCTGTTTCTTTTCTTTTTCCTCCAACAACTGCTGTAATTTCTCGTCTTGTTTATTTTCTTTCTCCTCCAACAACTGCTGTAATCTCTCTTCTTGTTTATTTTGCTGTTCGAGCTGCCACCGTTGCAGGTTTTCTTGCAAATGCTGTAATCTCTCTTCTTGTTTCTTTTCTTGTTTATTTTCTCGTTCTTCTTGTTTCTTTTCTTTTTTCTCTAACAACTGTTGTAATTTCTCTTCTCGTTCTTCTTGTTTCTTTTGCTGTTCGTATATTGCTGCCATCAAGTCTGCTAGGCTGTAGTTTGATTTGCCGCTTCTCGTTTCCATTTTTTTTTTCTGTCCCACTCTCTGACACCAA
>NW_013846920.1:0-376 GCF_000517525.1 Limulus polyphemus
GGTGTAAAGAAATACTACAATCTATATGAACTCTGGTGTAAAGAAATACTACCATCTATATTAACTCTGATGTAAAGTAATACTGCCATCTATATGAACTCTGATGTAAAGTAATACTACCATCTGTAATAACTCTCATGTAAAGTAATACTACAATCTATATGAACTCTGATGTAAAGTAATACTGCCATCTATATGAACTCTGATGTAAAGTAATACTACCATCTGTAATAACTCTCATGTAAAGTAATACTACAATCTATATGAACTCTGATGTAAAGTAATACTACCATCTATATTAACTCTGATGTAAAGTAATACTACAATCTATATGAATTCTGATGTAAAGAATACTACCATCTATATGAACTCTGGT
>NW_013846921.1:0-376 GCF_000517525.1 Limulus polyphemus
GACTGTGGTATCTTACTCTCTCCACTGTTGATGTCCTATAGAACAGCAGAGCATGAAGCCACTGTATACACTCCAACAAAGCTGATGCTTGGTCGGGAACTACGGTTACCAGTAGACCTAATAGCAGGACTCCCACCTTACGAAGAGTTGCCTGAAGATGTGCTAGAGTTCGTGAAAGTAGTATCTGAAAGGATGGGTGATATTCATGATCAAGTGCGTTCAAACTTAAAAACGTCTGCTGATTCCATGAAGCTATGTTATAATAAGAAATCTACTGAAGTCAGCTTTGTACCAGGAGGCAAGGTGTGGTTGTTTTATCCCAGGAAAACCAAAGGGAAGTGTCCCAAGTTGTCTTCTCCATGGGAAGGCCCATATG
>NW_013846922.1:0-375 GCF_000517525.1 Limulus polyphemus
CTGTTTACTAGACTCGCTATATTACTCTATCTCACTGAAAAATATTGTTCCACAAAAAGCCTTAATATAGTTCCCACCAGAGTTGACATATTTGTTTATCTTCAAACTTCACTTTTAAACCATGGTCGAGCCCAAAATGGATAACAGATAAACGGACCATTGTTACAACTTCGACGATTTTATCCACAATATAAAAAATCTGATATAATTGTTTGTTTTATTTTATTTCGCGCAAAGCTACACGAGGACTATCTGCGCTAACCGTCCCTAATTTAGTAGTGATAGACTAGAAGAAAAGCAGCTAGTCAACAATGCCAAAAGGGGTTTAAAATGCTTGAGATTTGAGCTAAACACTCCCCTCTAGTAAACAAAAGC
>NW_013846923.1:0-574 GCF_000517525.1 Limulus polyphemus
ATAGTGATCATACATACTATACCACTATCAATGATATCATTGTAGTAATGATATCAGGAGCAATAGCCATCCAACCTATATGAAGCCAATCCAAAGGTTGTCATCATACATTAAGTACGTATTTCATTAAACTAAACTGTTTCAAATAGGACAGTATTACTATTATACAGATTTACGTCCATGATGGACGTAGAAAAAAGTATGAAACCCAGATTATTAAAAATTGCTGATTTAAAAAGTGGAATAGGGATCGTACAAAACACAGAAACAAGATAGTTAGCTTAAAGTGAAAATGCAGTCGCAAAAATAAAATGAAATAAACAAGCAAAGGTAAGGTTTGAGACACAATATAAAAAAATAGGAATTTAGAAACCTGCAAATAGGGATAGTAAACAAGGTAAACGTACAAGACTGGAGATACTGTAGACATTATTTACCTATTTGCAGTTTGAGTAAATAATGTCTTCAGTATCTCCAGTCTTGTGTGCTTACCTTGTTTACTATTCCTATTTGCAGTTTGAGAATAGTAAACAAGGTAAGCACACAAGGCTGGAGATACTGTAGACATTATTTA
>NW_013846924.1:0-378 GCF_000517525.1 Limulus polyphemus
CAACCTTTCCTTGAAAACGTTAGTTTTTATTTTACTATGCAACCTGTTCTCAATAATATTTGTTTTTGTTCCGTCTATACAACTTGCCCTTGATAACATTTGTTTTTGTTTTGACAACACAACCTTTCCTTCATAACGTTAATTTTAATTTTACTATGCACCCTATTCTTGATAATATATTTTTTGTTCCGATTATACCATTTGCCCTTGATAACATTTGTTTTTGTTCCGACTAGATAACTTGCCCTTGATAATATTTGTTTTTGTTCCGACTATACAACTTTCCCTTGATAACATTTGTTTTTGTTCCGACTATACACCTTGCCCTTGATAACATTTTTTTTGTTCCGACTATTCAACTTCCCTTCATAACATTTG
>NW_013846925.1:0-376 GCF_000517525.1 Limulus polyphemus
AATGACAATAGCACTGATATTACAATAATAAGTGAGGAAAGAATGAAAATGGCACTGATATTACCAGAAGAACTGAGGAAAGAATGACAATAGCACTGATATTACAAAAATAAGTGAGGAAAGAATGACATTAGCACTGATATTACAATAATACCTGAGAAAAGAATGACAAAAGCACTGATATTACAATCAAAAACCCCAAAAATTGACAATAGCACTGTTATTAAATCAAGAACTGAGAAAAAGCACTTACAATAGACCTGATATTACATTAAAAACTGGGGAAAGAATGAAAATGGCACGGATATTACAATAAGAACTGAGGAAAGAATGACAATAACACTGATATTACAAAAATAAGTGAGGAAAGAATGAC
>NW_013846926.1:0-377 GCF_000517525.1 Limulus polyphemus
CCTGAGTTCTAGAACAGCTACCAGTGCTCTATAGTTGTGCCTGCCATCTGCTGACAACTGTATTTCCAGTGGTTGTCCCTTCAAGCTTGTTGCCAAGTACACTGCTTTCTGCTCCTCCGTCCATCCATTCATTTCTGCCAGGAGCTCAAATTGTGCTCTATATGCTTCTCATGGTGCCTTCCCATCAAATTCCTGTAGCTTCATTCGTACTAGATCACCCCTATTGCTGACACTCATGTCTGGAATGTGACTTCTGACAGGACTGAAGATGTCTGTATTAGGGTTTAGCTGTGGGGTCTGGAAGGGGCTTCCTCTTGTCTGGGGCTGATTAGGTCCATGGTTAATATATCCTACCCGTGTAAAAGACAGTAAATCTT
>NW_013846927.1:0-375 GCF_000517525.1 Limulus polyphemus
CGTAAGTGTCAACAATGGTTCAGCAAATTTCTTTCAGGTGGCTTTAGCCTTAAAAATTATGATGGCAGGGGCCGACATGTTGGATTTGATACTGATGCTCTGAAGACGCTTGTTGAGTCTAACACAATGCAACACACTCGTGAAATGGCCCTGAAATTGCATGTCTCTCATGAAACAATACGTAAACACCTAAAGAATATGGGAAAACTCCATAAAGAAGGTGTTTGGGTGCCTCGCGAACTCTCCGATGATCAACGTGTGAACGTTGCTTCGTCTCTTTTGGCGCGTAATGCGCGTAAACCATTTTTGGACAGAATTGTCACCGGTGATAAAAAATGGATTCCCTATGTGAATATTAAATGTCAAAAGCAATGG
>NW_013846928.1:0-375 GCF_000517525.1 Limulus polyphemus
TTTTTGATAATGGTCATTTGAGACTTTCTTATACTATATTTAATAACTTTTATAATGGTCTTTTTAATTTTTTTTTAAACTAGATTTTATCGATATTGATAACGGTATTTTTATTATTGACTTTGCAAGATTTTGTATAATTTAATAACGGTCTTTTTTGTCCTTCTACCACTATATTTTGTCGACTGTTATAACGATCTTTTAGTCCTCTTTCCACTAGATTATTTTGACATTCATAAGGTTCCTTTTAGTCCGTTTTCCACTAGATTTTGTTGTCCTTGAAAACGGGTTTTAGTTTTCTTCTACTAGATTTTATCGACGTTCATAACTGTCTTTTTAGGCCTTCATAGACTGGATGATTTCGACTTTGATAAC
>NW_013846929.1:0-376 GCF_000517525.1 Limulus polyphemus
TACTTTTATGCTAAAATGATTTCAGAATACATACACTAATAACCGTCAATCTGCGGATTCGAATCCCCGTTTCACAAACATGCTCGCCCTTCCAGTCGTGGGTTCGTTATAATGTGACGGTGAATCCCAAAATTCATTGTCAAAAGAGTAGCCCAAGAATTGGCAATAGTTACCTTCCCTCTAGTGTTTCACTGCTAAATTAGGGACGGCTAGCGCTGATAGCTCTCGTGTAGCTTTGCGCGAAATTCAAAATAAACCCAACCAATTTCTATCAGGTTTTATGTTTGTTTGAAGTTAAGCACAAAACTATACAATGAGCTATCTGTGCTCTGCCCTCCACGGGTGTCAAAGACATACCGCTGTGCTACCGGAGGGC
>NW_013846930.1:0-376 GCF_000517525.1 Limulus polyphemus
TAAACAGGGTGTAGAAGGTTGTTGTATATGACAGTATAAAGTGAACAGGTAAACAGGGTCACTTTTTTTATTTTACCTTAACATTATGATGACTGATGTTGACCTACTGTACATATAAATAAATTGTGTAATGCAAAATATACAGAGAGCTGAAATCAATGGCCTCTGATGTAAACAAGAAATAACTGAAATTTAAAAAAGAGGAAGTTTTCAAAGGGGGGGGGGGAAACCCGTCAAACTGCAGAAATGTGGAGTATTTTTACCCAATATTTCAAGGGGGGTCAGAATGTGTAACGAGCACGTGTATCACTTTATAGTTCGAGTGACATTACCAAGGTTACAAGCAAATACTAATGTCGCGTGATCATTGTATCGA
>NW_013846931.1:0-373 GCF_000517525.1 Limulus polyphemus
TCTTGTTGTACTAAATAGCTTATATAAATAGTGTTCAGAACATAGTGAAAGCTCGTGGATCTACAGCTAATTATAAAAAAATATGTAGTTTGCTGAATGAAATCTTCTAAACCAAATAACAAGGATTAAGCTTTAAATACACTAATAACAGTAAATACCAAAGGAAAACATGCTATATCATACTTATAGAAAATACATTAAAGGAAGTATTACGACAAAAACAATAAATATGAATAGAAACATGTTAAAAACAGTAAATAACGTGAACAAACTGGAATCGATATAAACACTTGAAAAATTAGCAATATATATATATTTCTGAAAACGACATTCCAAATGTGCCAACAAAGATTTAGACGCTGTAAACATTCTT
>NW_013846932.1:0-377 GCF_000517525.1 Limulus polyphemus
TTTACTCCACGGGCTGCCAAGACTTTGTTGGGAGTGCTTTCGAAGATCAATCTTTTCCAATGAGGCTACATCTCCCATCATCTGCTTAGTTTATCTACCAAATATTATGGTTTCTGTTAATTCCTTTTTGAGTTAAGTACGTTAGAATGGTCCAACTGAATTTACCATAAATTGTTTCCTTTCTGTATGGATATCAACTATTTTGATTTTTCGCTCTGTTTCACCGTTTCAACGTGTAGTCTTTGCTCTAGTAAGCATGGTATCTCTTACGAGATGATTAAACCTTAGATTACTACTCCAATAACGTTTCAGTTTTACGAAGATAA
Source organism: Limulus polyphemus (assembly GCF_000517525.1). Lineage (NCBI taxonomy): Eukaryota > Metazoa > Arthropoda > Merostomata > Xiphosura > Limulidae > Limulus > Limulus polyphemus. The sequence continues at coordinate 327 of NW_013846932.1, forward strand.
CTTCGAGGAGGACGGATGTGACAGTGTGAACCACTAAGCATCTTCTTTGCC
>NW_013846933.1:0-378 GCF_000517525.1 Limulus polyphemus
GGAAACTAGTATTCAAGTGTTATTTACAGAAAACCAACACTCGAGTGTTAATAAACAGAAGCCAGCATTCAAGTGTTATTTACAGGAAACCAACACTCGAGTCAATAAACAGAAGCCAGGGCTTGAGTGCCAATAAACAGAAACTAGTATTCAAGTGTTATTTACAGGAAGCCAACACTTGAGTGTCAATAAACAGAAGCCAACACTCGAGTGCCAATAAACAGAAGCCAGCGCTTGAGTGCCAATAAACAGAAACTAGTATTCAAGTGTTATTTACAGGAAACCAACGCTCGAGTGTCAATAAACAGAAGCTAGCGCTTGAGTGTCAGTTGAAATATACTATCTTCTGAGTGTCAAAACTAGAAAATAGCATTCTTC
>NW_013846934.1:0-378 GCF_000517525.1 Limulus polyphemus
GCTAGAAACCGAGTTTCGATAGCCGTGGTGGGCAGAGCACAGATAGTCCATTGTGTGTAGCTTTGTGCATAATTACAAACAAATTATGCCCAATAAAAACTATACCACTTTTTTCTTTTCATATCTTACATATTTGATATTTAAAACATTAAGTAAAGATTATTACATATTTTATATCTAAAACATTAAGTAAAGATTGTTACTTATTTTATATCTAAAACATTAAATAAATATTGTTACATATTTTATATCTAAAACATTAAGTAAAGATTATTACATATTTTATATCTAAAACATTAAGTAAAGACTATACCATATTTTATATCTAAAACATTATGTAAAATATTGTTACATATTTTATATCTAAAACATTAAGTA
>NW_013846935.1:0-377 GCF_000517525.1 Limulus polyphemus
GGGCTTTCATGATGGGGGTTTGTGGGCGTCGCTTAATACCAACCACTACTGGTCTCCTTAAGGCCGACTTGTTGGTAATATTCTTCATACACTGGCTCCTCAAGTGTTCGTGCTTTCCACAGTTCCAACAACCTTTCTGGATACCAGCCTTTCCTGCTGTGGCACCTCCCCTGTTATGAAGTTCCAGCATTGAGCTCTCTTGTGCCCAGGTTTATTAAAGTGCCAGCAAAGTCCCTCAAACCTCTCTGCAACTGACCCTTTCTGGCCTTGAAACCAGATGACTGTAAAAACCTCGGTACCTCTGTTCTGGACTTAATGTAGGATTCTAATTCGAGAGCTCTGGCCATTGCATCCTGCATGGTAGAGGGGTGTGCTTG
>NW_013846936.1:0-377 GCF_000517525.1 Limulus polyphemus
CTGAAAGGATTATTTAGTCAAGTTTTCATCTAGGCAATCCTTACTGAAAGGATTATTTAGTCAAGTTTTCACGTAGGCAATCCTTACTGAAAGGATTATTTAGTCAAGTTTTCACGTAGGCAATCCTTAGTGAAAGGATTTATTTAGTCAAGTTTTCACGTAGGCAATCCTTAGTGAAAGGATTTATTTAGTCAAGTTTTCACGTAGGCAATCCTTACTGAAAGGATTTATTTAGTCAAGTTTTCACGTAGGCAATCCTTAGTGAAAGGATTATTTAGTCAAGTTTTCACATAGGCAATCCTCAGTGAAAGGATTATTTAGTCAAGTTTTCACGTAGGCAATCCTTAGTGAAAGGATTATTTAGTCAAGTTTTCACG
>NW_013846937.1:0-377 GCF_000517525.1 Limulus polyphemus
GGACTAGCCTGTATCCTGTGAAAGGTAAAGTTGAGTTAAACAAAGGGAATGGTCAAAATGTTAATGTTGAAATATGTTTAAATATTAAACTTATGTGAAATCAACAACTTTTCTTGAGAAACTTATACAAATCGTTCTCTCTCTATATATATGTGTGTGTGTATTATTTAGGAAGCTGAAAATTAAAAAAAGAGAATACAGGGTAGAGGATGGGAGCTATACTAATAATTTTGGTTGGACTTACTACAGTAATACCTTAACATCTTGGTCCAAACATCATATTGGGGCTTGAATGCTAACTTCAAGGATAGTTTTTCTGTCTCCCCCATTGATGTATTGTATTCTATAATTCTTTCTTCTTTTAATTATTATTTTTT
>NW_013846938.1:0-376 GCF_000517525.1 Limulus polyphemus
GACGACATAATTCCTGTCATAACAATACTATCCACTGTTTGACGACGTAATTTCTGTCATAACAATACTACCCAACGTTTGACGACGTAATTCCTATCATAACAATACTATCCACTGTTTGGTAAAGTATTTCCTATCATAACAATACTACACACTGTTTGACGACGTAATTCCTATCATAACAATACTACCCACTGTTTGACGACGTAATTCCTATCATAACAATACTACACACTGCTTGGTAAAGTATTTCCTATCATAACAATACTATCCACTGTTTGACGACGTAATTCCTGTCATAACAATACTACCCACTGTTTGACGACGTAATTCCTATCATAACAATACTACCCACTGTTTGACGACGTAATTCCTA
>NW_013846939.1:0-377 GCF_000517525.1 Limulus polyphemus
AAAAATTTGCTATTGCTATTGTGTAAAGTAATATAAATTCAGTTGTTTTTCTTCAGTATTGTGTTAGTTTGTTGTAAAGCACAAAGTTACACAAATGGCTGTGTGTGTGTGCAACAGTGCGAGTACCTATACCCGGTTTTGAGTGTCATAAGCCGTCAGACTTACCGCTGAGCCACCAGAGGGTCTCAGTCTCGTGTGTCTCTCTAATGTTTGTTTTGAATTAAGCACAAAGCTACACAATGGGCTATCTGTGCTCTGCCCACCACGGATATCGAAATCCGGTTTCTACCGTTGTCGTTGTAAGTCCGCAGACATACTGCTGTGCCACGGGGGGGGGGGGGGGGCTATCTCTCTACTTTTTCTACATGACAATAAAA
>NW_013846940.1:0-479 GCF_000517525.1 Limulus polyphemus
TTTAACGATACTGTGTTCTGTCAGTAAAAAGACACAAGATTTAACAATACTGAGTCCTGTCAATATGAAGATACAGGATTTATCAATACTGTGTACTGTCAATAAGAAGAAACATAATTTAACAATACTGTGTACTGTCAATAAGAAGAAACATAATTTAACAATACTGTGTCCTGTCAATAAGAAGAAAAAGGATTAATCAATACTGTGTACTGTCAATAAGAAGACTCAAGATTTAACGATACAGTAAACTAGCATAACAAGTCATAAGATTTAATGATACTGTGTACTATCAATAACAAGCCAAAAGATTTAACGATACTGTGTTCTGTCAGTAAAAAGACACAAGATTTAACAATACTGAGTCCTGTCAATATGTACACAGTATTGATAAATCCTGTATCTTCCTTCTTATTGACATTATTGACAGGACACAGTATTGTTAAATTATGTTTTAAATTCTTTATCTTTTCAATACT
>NW_013846941.1:0-560 GCF_000517525.1 Limulus polyphemus
AAAAACTTCTGATTAAACATTCTCAACAATATACATGTACAGGATAAATAAAACTTCTTATTAAATATTCTCAACGATATACATATACATGGTAAGTAAAACTTCTGATTAAACATTCACATCGATATATATGTGGTAAATAAATACTTCTGATTAAACATTCACACGATATATATATACATGGTAAATAGAAACTTCTGATGAAATACTTGCAACGATATATACATATATGGTAAATAAAAACTTGTGATTAAACATTCACACGATATATATATACATGGTAAATAGAAACTTCTGATGAAATACTTGCAACGATATATACATATATGGTAAATAAAAACTTGTGATTAAACATTCTCAACGATATACATATACATGGTAAATAAAAACTTCTGATTAAACATTCTCAACGATATATATACATAAATATATATATATATATAGTTTTTATTTACCTCTGTTTAAAAATTCACATCGATATATAAATGTATGGTAAATAAACACTTCTGATTAAACATTCACACTTCTGATGAAACACTTACAACGATATATACATATAT
>NW_013846942.1:0-457 GCF_000517525.1 Limulus polyphemus
TCATTTGTTATCTGAGAAAAATATTGTGTAGATAGTGCTGAACTGTTATCTGAGAGTGGTATTGTTTATATAGTACTGAACGGTTCTCTGAGTCATGTTGAGTATATAGTACTGAATTGTTATCTGAGAGTCATGTTGTATAGATAGTACTGAACTGTTATCTGAGTCACATTGAGTAGATAGTACTGAATTGTTTTCTGAGAGTCATGCTGTGTAGATAATACTGAACTGTTTTCTGAGAGTCATGTTGTGTAGATAGTACTGAACTGCTATCCGAGTCATTTTGTGTAGATAGTACTGAACTGTTATTTGAGTCATGTTGTGTAGATAAGAATTAACAGTTTATTATCTTAGCGTCATGTTGTGTAGATAGTACTGAGTTATTTGTTATCTTAGAGTAATGTTTATAAATAGTGCTGAACTGTTATCTGAGTCATGTTGTGTAGCTAGTACAGAA
>NW_013846943.1:0-560 GCF_000517525.1 Limulus polyphemus
GATACACGCCATTGTTGAGTGACAACAGCCAGACTAAACACCATATACGCAATTTTCAACTATGTGGTAATTCAGGTGAGAAATAACACTTAATTTTTCTGTCGAGTTTGTTTAATTTTTTTATTGAAAGCTTTCTTGTTAAATCCATATAAACATACATTTTGTCATAATTGTATTGAATCATGGGAAGGAGTAAACCCTACTTGCCTCATTATTTGGTTAAGTATAGCGAGGGTAAGAGCAGTCCTTCTTCTCCAGTATACGTATCTTCCTACATAGGCTGTTCTTTAGCATGTTATTCACTGAAGTGATGGTATATAGAAACTTAGATTCACAACATCGTTCCCAGGAAAACAAGTTTAATAATTGTGTTAACATCACTGTTGTCGTCTTTGTTTGTCTGGTCATCTTTTTCAAAATGCTTATAACTAATAATGATAATCGAAGACTTTCACAGACCAAGACTAAAATGACGGAACCAATTCATAATTGTTATTATCTGTATCCTTTCTCGATCAACATCTCTGATAACAGTCAACAATATCATTTTTAAAACATTA
>NW_013846944.1:0-377 GCF_000517525.1 Limulus polyphemus
TCATCACTAATAGATTATTTAGCAGTGTAAATATCCCAGGTAGACTGCTGTTATTCATCATTAATAGATTATTTAGCAGTGTAAATATCCCACGTAGACTGCTATTATTCATCATTAATGAATTATTTAGCAGTGTAAATATCCCACGTAGACTGCTATTATTCATCATTAATGAATTATTTAGCAGTGTAAATAACCCAGGTAGACTGCTATTATTCATCATTAATGAATTATTTAGCAGTGTAAATATCCCAGGTAGACTGCTATTATTCATCACTAATAGATTATTTAGCAGTGTAAATATCCCAGGTAGACTGCTATTATTCGACATCTTTATATGCTTTGCTTACAGTGTAAAAGTCTCAGTAGACTGCACA
>NW_013846945.1:0-820 GCF_000517525.1 Limulus polyphemus
AACACAAATAGTTTATTACCATGTAACACTAACAGTTTATTACGATGTAACACTAATAGTTTATTACCATGTAACACTAACAGTTTATTACCATGTAACACTGATAGGTTATTACCATGTAGCACTAATAGTTTATTACCATGTAACACTAACAGTTTATTACGATGTAACACTAACAGTTTTTTACCATGTAACACTAACAATTTATTACCATGTAACACAAATAGTTTATTACCATGTAACACTAACAGTTTATTACCATGTAACACTAACAGTTTTTTACCATGTAACACTAACAATTTATTACCATGTAACACAAATAGTTTATTACCATGTAACACTAACAGTTTATTACGATGTAACACTAATAGTTTATTACCGGGTAACACTAACATTACATGGTAATAAACTAACCTATCAGTGTTACCATGTAACACGAATAGTTTATTACCATGGAACACTAACAGTTTATTACCATGTAACACTAATAACATGGTAATAAACACTAATAGTTTTTTACCGTGTAACACTCACAGTTTATTACCATGTAACACTAACAATAATAACCTATCAGTGTTAAATGGTAATAAACTGTTAGTGTTACAATGTAACACTAATAGTTTATTACCATGTAAATGTAACACATTACCATGTAACACTGATAGGTTATTACCATGTAACACTAATAGTTTAATACCATGGGTAATAAACAATGTAACACTAACAGTTTATTACCATGTAACACTGATAGGTTATTACCATGTAACACTAATAGTTTATTACCATGTAACACTAACAGTTTATTACCATGTAACACTGA
>NW_013846946.1:0-1045 GCF_000517525.1 Limulus polyphemus
ACTGAATTTATAACCAACCCATTCGTCTTAAGCCATACTTGGTACAACTTCTCCATGAACAGCTAGGTGTAACTCTAGTTACCGAATTTGTAACCACCATACTCATCTTTAGAGTTATTTGGTACAACAACTCCACGAATACCTAGGTGTAACTTTAGTTACTGAATTTATAACCAACCTACTCGTCTTTAGTCTTACTTGGTACAACTACTGCATGAACACCTAGGTGTAACTCTAGTTACTGAATATTTAACCAACATACTCGTCTTTAGTTGTACCAAGTAAGGCAAAAGATGAGTATGGTGGTTATAAATTCGGTAAATAGAGTTACACCTAGGTGTTCGTGGAGCTGTTGTACCAAATAACGCTAAAGATGAGTATGGTGGTTACAAATTCGGTAACTAGAGTTACACCTAGGTGTTCGTATAGTTGTTGTACCAAATAACGCTAAAGATGACTATGAGGGTTATAAATTCGATAACTAGAGTTACATCTAGGTGTTCATGGAGTAGTTGTACCAAGTAAGGCTAAAGATGAGTATGGTGGTTACACATGCGCAAACTAGTTGTGCATGGACGAGTATGTTGGTTATAAATTCAGTAACTAGAGTTACACCTAAGTGTTCATGCAGTAGTTGTACCAAGTAAGGCTAAAGACGAGTAGGTTGGTTATTAAAATTCCTTAACTAGAGTTACACCTAGGTGTTCATGGAGCACTTGTATCTAGAAAGGCTAAAGCTGAGTATGATGGTTATGAATTCGGTAACTAGAGTTACACCTAGGTGTTCATGCAGTAGTTGTACCAAGTAAGGCTAAAGACGAGTAGGTTGGTTATAAATTCAGTAACTAGAGTTACACCTAGGTGTTTATGGAGTAATTGTACCAAATAAGACTAAAGATCAGTATGGTGGTTATAAATTCGGAAACTAGAGTTACACCTAGGTGTTCATGGAGTAAGGGGGTTACACATTGGGTAACTAGAGTTACACCTAGGTGTTCATGGAGTAGTTGTACCAAGTAATGCTAAAGACAATACTCATCTTTTG
>NW_013846947.1:0-377 GCF_000517525.1 Limulus polyphemus
TTTATAATTGAAAGCTGAACGAATAAGTTTTGTTGTTATTGAAAGCTGAGCGAGTAAGTATTGTTATAATTGAAAGCTGAACGAGTAAGTATTGTTATAATTGAAAGCTGAACGAGTACGTATTGTTGTTATTGAAAGCTGAACGAGTAAGTATTGTTATAATTGAAAGCTGAACGAGTAAGTATTGTTATAATTGAAAGCTGAACGAGTAAGTATTGTTGTTATTGAAAGCTGAAAGAGTAAGTATTGTTATAATTGAAAGCTGAACGAGTAAGTATTGTTATTGAAAGCTGAACGAGTAAGTATTGTTGTTATTGAAACCTGAACTAGTAAGTATTGTTGTTATTGAAAGCTGAACGAGTAAGTATTATTATAAT
>NW_013846948.1:0-507 GCF_000517525.1 Limulus polyphemus
CCGTTTCAGTATGAGGACAGCTGGCCCTGACTCGCTTCACTAGTCAGAACACTAGAAGATATAAGCTGACAAATACTGTTTCAGTATGAGGACAGCTGGTACTGACTCGCTTCACAAGTCAGAACACTAGAAGATATAAGCTGACAAATACTGTTTCAGTATGAGGACAGCTGACACTGACTCGCTTCACAAGTCAGAACACTAGAAGATATAAGTTGACAAATACTGTTTCAAGGCTGACACTGACTCGCTTCACAAGTCAGAACACTAGAAGATATAAGTTGACAAATACTGTTTCAAGGCTGACACTGACTCGCTTCACAAGTCAGAACACTAGAAGATATAAGCTGACAAATACTGTTTCAGTATGAGGACAGCTGACACTGACTCGCTTCACAAGTCAGAACACTAGAAGATATAAGCTGACAAATACTGTTTCAGTATGAGGACAGCTGACACTGACTCGCTTCACAAGTCAGAACACTAGAAGATATAAGCTGACAAATA
>NW_013846949.1:0-378 GCF_000517525.1 Limulus polyphemus
TTTCATTATATGGAAGTACATGACGGCTAACTAACTGATGCTACAGATAGATTGATAATTATATAACAGCCAACCATAATTAACCCATCATTTCATTATATGGAAGTACATGACGACTAATTAACTGATGTTACAGATAGATACATAATTATATAACAGTCAACTATCTTTAACAAATCATTTCATTATAAGGAAGTACATGACGGATAACTAACTGATACTACAGATAGATACATAATTATATAACAGTCAACTATTATTAACCAATCAATTGATTATATGGAAGTACAACACGACTAACTAATTGATGTTACAGATAGATACATAATTATATAACAGTCAACCATTTTTAACCAATCATTTCATTATATGGAAGTA
>NW_013846950.1:0-375 GCF_000517525.1 Limulus polyphemus
ATCATTGTAAATAATATCAAACTTATTTCATCTTCCACTAGTTATACTGCTACATAGTTGTTAATCTCTTAGCATTGTAAATAATATCAAACTTATTTTATCTTCCACTAGTTATACTGTTACATAGTTGTTAATCTGTTATCATTGTAAATAATATCAAACTTATTTCATCTTCCACTAGTTATACTGCTACATAGTTGTTAATCTCTTAGCATTGTTATTAATCTCAAAACTTATTTCATCTTCCACTAGTTATACTGCTACATAGTTGTTAATCTCTTAGCATTGTTATTAATCTCAAAACTTATTTCATCTTCCATTAGTTATACTGCTACATAGTTGTTAATCTCTTATCATTGTTATTAATCTCAAAAC
>NW_013846951.1:0-376 GCF_000517525.1 Limulus polyphemus
GCACTATAAGTGTTTCACTGCCATGAAACGTAGAAATATAAGATTAGATATTGAAACAATTTCTTATGTATTGTTTTTATCAATAAAACAAGAAACATCATAAACAGATGTATGTTACGTAGTTACAAAGAACCACAAACATATCTACATCTTAATAATATCTTGAATACGGCTTATGCTTCTTGTTGTTGGTAGTTTATTAATCTGATCGATTGAACCAGTTGTAACTTGTTTCATATTATCTGATCCTGAGTCATAAAAGATCTTTCCAATTTTGTTTTATAGCTTGGTGTTCTATTTCATTAACTTTTAAGTTGTTTTTTTTCTCCTTTGCCTATGATGACGTACGTTTGCTTGTTTTTTTTTATTTCTTTGG
>NW_013846952.1:0-377 GCF_000517525.1 Limulus polyphemus
CATTGATGAAGATATACTGCTGTTTAAGTATTCTTGATGAAGATGTACTGCTGTTTAAGTTATCTTGATGAAGATATACTGCTTCTATTTAAGTAATATTGATGAAGATGTACTGCTCCTATTTAAGTAATATTGATGAAGATATACTGCTGTTTAAGTATTCTTGATGAAGATGTACTGTTTCTGTTTAAGTAATCTTGATGAAGATGTACTGCTTCTGTTTAAGTAACCTTGATGAAGATATACTGCTGTTCAAGTAATCTTGATGAAAATATACTGCTGTTTAAGTAATCTTGATGAAGATGTACTGCTGTTTAAGTTATCTTAATACAAAAGATATACTGCTGTTTAAGTTATCTTGATGAAGATATACTGAT
>NW_013846953.1:0-377 GCF_000517525.1 Limulus polyphemus
TCTAGGTGTTCGTGGAGTTGCTGTACCAAATAACGCTAAAGATGAGTATGGAGGTTATAAATACTGTAACTAGAGTTACACCTAGGGGTTCATAGAGTAGTTGTACCAAGTAACGCTAAAGATGAGTATGTTGGTTATAAATTGTTTAACTAGAGTTACACCTAAGTGTTCGTGGAGTTGTTGTACTAAATAACGCTAAAGATGAGTATGGGGTTTATAAATTCAGTAACTAGAGTTAAACCTAAGTGTTCATGGAGTACTTGTACCAAGTAAAGCTAAAGATGAGTATGGTGGTTATAAATTCCGTAACTAGAGTTACACCTAGGTGTTCATGGAGTAGTTGTACCAAGTAAGGCTAAAGACGAGTATAAGTTGGT
>NW_013846954.1:0-374 GCF_000517525.1 Limulus polyphemus
TATACTAAGAGTTATAGCGAAAAAAAGTTTGCAACATTACTTTTAGCTTAATATCACTTCATCATCTTACCCTTCTGCACTCTTAGAATTCTGAGATATTTTTTGATACTCAAATAATCATCCAATTACATTAGGTAAGAAACAAATGTAAATATCGCGCCATAGCCAATTCGTGTATGGCCAAAATCTAGTTAGGTTTAATACAGTTTATGAAAGTGCTAAGTTTTCTCTCGAAAAAAAAAATCTGTTGGTAATGTAATTAAGTTCATGTTACCCAGACAAATTTATTCGTTGTAGATTACTAATAGGCCATTACGTATGTAGTTCGAAAAATATTCATCATTAGGTTGATGTTGTTATTGCTTATAGTAAAA
>NW_013846955.1:0-377 GCF_000517525.1 Limulus polyphemus
CAAGGTCTGGGTAACCACTGTTTTCTTCTTCAATGGGGTTGGTCCATGACAGATCACCACAAATTTTTAAAAGATTTAACCACGACATCTCAGATTTTGATTAAAATTGCAGTATTGGATTATCTCATGTCAAAGTCACTGGTGTGAATAAAAATTTCCTATGACTTATAGTTTTCGAGTTATGGGTGATGACAATTAGGAAAATGTTATATACATGCATGATGCATTATAGAATGATGAAATTAAACATAGAAAAGATCACAGTCAATATAATCTTTTATTTTAGACACCTATGAGAATACATACTACATGGAGCACATTTTACAAAATACTCTTTTTTTCTTTGTTTTCTAGCAACATATTCACGTACAGTTTTG
>NW_013846956.1:0-377 GCF_000517525.1 Limulus polyphemus
ATTATTATGTTAAACCCAACATGATGTTAACTCTACTGTGGGTAATCTATAGTTGTAGCCTTGATTATTATGTTAAACCCAACATGATGTTAACCCTACTGCGGGTAATATATAGGTGTAGCGGTAATTATTATGTTAAACCCAACATGATGTTAACCCTACTGCGGGTAATCTATAGTTGTAGCCTTGATTATTATGTTAAACCCAACATGATGTTAACCCTACTGCGGGTAATCTATAGGTGTAGCGGTAATTATTATGTTAAACCCAACATGATGTTAACCCTACTGCGGGTAATCTATAGTTGTAGCCTTGATTATTATGTTAAACCCAACATGATGTTAACCCTACTGCGGGTAATCTATAGTTGCAGCCTT
>NW_013846957.1:0-377 GCF_000517525.1 Limulus polyphemus
GTTTCTGCAATAAAGTAAAATTTTTCCATGACTATGATCTCGTTATTTCTGCTATTAAGTAAAATTTTCCATGACTATAATCTCGTTGTTTCTGCAATAAAGTAAAATTTTTCCATGACTATAATCTCGTTATTTCTGCTATAAAGTAAAATTTTCCATGACTATGATCTCGTTATTTCTGCCATAAAGTAAAATTTTTCCATGACTATGATCTCGTTATTTCTGCTATAACGTAAAATTTTCCATGACTATAATCTCGTTGTTTCTGCAATAAAGTAAAATTTTTCCATGACTATGATCTCGTTATTTCTGCTATTAAGTAAAATTTTCCATGACTATAATCTCGTTGTTTCTGCAATAAAGTAAAATTTTTCCAT
>NW_013846958.1:0-376 GCF_000517525.1 Limulus polyphemus
CACACAGAGGAAGTACAGGAGTTATTCAATGTTTCTTTACTATACTGACACATAGAGGAAGCACAGGAGTTATACAATGTTTCTTCACTATACTGACACATAGAGGAAGCACAGGAGTTATTCAATGTTTCTTCACTATACTGACACACAGAGGAAGTACAGGAGTTATTCAATGTTTCTTTACTATACTGACACATAGAGGAAGCACAGGAGTTATTCAATGTTTCTTTACTATACTGACACATAGAGGAAGCACAGGAGTTATTTAATGTTTCTTCACTATACTGACACATAGAGGAAGCACAGGAGTTATTTAATGTTTCTTTACTATACTGACACATAGAGGAAGCACAGGAGTTATTCAATGTTTCTTTAC
>NW_013846959.1:0-813 GCF_000517525.1 Limulus polyphemus
GACAGTAGACAGTATTGTTAAATCTTGTGTCTTCTTATTGATAGTACACAGTATTGTTAAATCTTGCGTCTTATTATCGACAGTACACAGTATCGTTAAATTTTGTGTCTTCTTATTGATAGTACACAGTATCGTTAAATCTTTTGTTTTATTATTGACAGTACACAGAATTGTTAAATCTTGTGTCTTCTTTTTGATAGTACACAGTATCGTTAAATCTTGTGGCTTGTTAGTGTTAGTACAAAGTATCGTTAAATCTTTTGGCTTGTTATTGACAGTACACAGTATTGTTAAATCTTGCGTCTTCTTATTGATAGTACACAGTATTGTTAAATCTTGTGTTTAACAATATGTGAACTATCAATAAGAAGACACAAGATTTAACAATACTGTGTACTGTCAATAAGAAGACGCCTGTCGATAATAAGACGCAAGATTACACAGTATTTTTAAATCTTGTGTCTTCTTATTGACAGTACACAGTATCGTTAAATAACGTGTCTTGTTATTGATAGTACACAGTATCGTTAAATCTTGTGTCTTCTTATTGACAGTACACAGTATTGTTAAATCTTGCGTCTTCTTATTGACAGTACACAGTATTGTTAAATCTTGCGTCTTCTTATTGACAGTACACAGTATTGTTAAATCTTGCGTCTTCTTTTTGATAGTACACAGTATCGTTAAATCTTGTGGCTTGTTAGTGTTAGTACACAGTATCGTTAAATCTTGTGGCTTGTTATTGATAGTACACAGTATTGTTAAATCTTGTGTCTTCTTATTGACAGTAAACACTATTGTTAAATCTTGCGT
>NW_013846960.1:0-813 GCF_000517525.1 Limulus polyphemus
GATTATCGTAGATTTCTACCGTAATACTAACAGTAATATTATTCTATCGTAATAATAATAGTAATAGTAAAAAAGTCTTATGGACCTACTGGATTATCATCAATTTCTATCGTAATAATAAGAGCAAATGTAAAACAGTCTTATGGATTTACTGGATTATCGTTGATTTCTATCGTAATAATAACAGTAATATTATTCTATCGTAATGATAATAGTAAATGTTAAACAGTCTTATGGACCTACTGGATTATTATCGATTTCTTCCGTAATAATAACAGTAATATTATTTAGTCGTAATAATAATAGTAATAGTAAAACAGTCTTATGGACCTACTGCATTATCGTCGATTTCTACCGTAATATAAAGAGTAAATATAAAACAGTCTTATGGACCTACTGGATTATCATCGATTTCTATCGTAATAATGACAGTAATAGTAAAACAGTCTTATGGACCTACTGGATTATTATCGATTTCTACCGTAATAATAACAGTAAATGTAAAACAGTCTTATGGACCTAATGGATTATCGTCGATTTCTACCGTAATAATAACAGTAAATTTTAAACAGTCTTATGGACCTACTAGATTATCGTCGATTTCTATCGTAATAATAAAAGTAATAGTAAAACAGTCTTATAGACCTACTGGATTATCGTCGATTTCTACCGTAATACTAACACTAATATTATTCTATCGTAATAATAATAGTAATAGTAAAACAGTTTTATGGACCTACTGGATTATCGTCGATTTCTATCGTAATAATAAGAGTAAATGTTAAACAGACTTATGGACCTACTGGATTATCG
>NW_013846961.1:0-378 GCF_000517525.1 Limulus polyphemus
GCAAAAATGAAAATAGAAGGCTAGAATTTTGCATGTAAATACGCAAGTATGCAAGGAACGTTCATACAAAATTTGGAGATGATCCGTCCAATGGAACGAAGTACTGGTACAAAACGCAAAACGTTCCATAACTCCTTTAAAACAAACAGTAAAAAGGTAACTCTGCATATTACTAGGCAACGTTAAAGTTTACCTACATACCAAATTTGGTGAAGAATCATAAATTTAGGACCCTCTGGTAAAAAGAAATCGAAAAACAATCAGTAACCAAAAGCTTCCCTGCAGTACACATACGCTTTTAGAAAAGCCAATAAAACAGTAACATAAAACGACCACAAAAGACGCAAAAATGACAATAGAAGGCTAGAATTTAGCATG
>NW_013846962.1:0-357 GCF_000517525.1 Limulus polyphemus
CAGATTTTAAACGATTTCTTACTGTTCTGGTTGACAGATTACGACCAGGTAACCACTGCCTTTTAAGACGGGTGCTTGTTGCAAACGGATTTCGTCTGACCAATCTATCTTCACGTTGGGTTGTTACAGATGGTCGACCAGATCGAGGACGGTCCTTAACATTCTGGGTGGCAACATGTTTTCTGACCAAACGGCTGATCACTGTGTAATGATAGCCAAGCTGTCTACCTATCGCCTTGTAGGACATACCAGCGGAATTCATGCCAATAATTTGCCATCTCTGCGCCTCTGATATCCGTCTTCTTGCCATTCTTACTTAAAATGATTTTGCATTCAGAAATTCGGGACTTAAATACG
>NW_013846963.1:0-777 GCF_000517525.1 Limulus polyphemus
CACATTAAAGACTTACAACTCCTGCGAGTATCAGGTTAGATACAACAACACATTAATAACTTTCAACAACCCGTGCCAGTACCAAGCTAGATACAAAAACACATAAAATACTTACAACAACTCCTGTCAGTACCAGGTTAAATACAGAAACACATAAAATACTTACAATAACTCCTGCCAGTATCAGGTTAGATACAACAACACATAAAATACTTACAACAACTCCTGCGAGTATCTGGTTAGATACAACAACACATTAATAACTTTCAACAACCCGTGCCAGTACCAAGTTAGATACAAAAACACATTAAGTACTAACAACAACTCCTGTCAGTACCAGGTTAGATACAACAATACATTAAAGAATTACAACAACCGTGTTGATGTTTATAGCTTTGAACGGGCTGGCTTGTATCTGACTTGATACTGGAAGGAGTTGTTGTAAGTATTTTATGTGTTTTTGTATTTAACCTGGTACTAGCACGGGTTGTTGAAAGTCTTGAATGTGTTGTTGTATCTGAATTGATACTGGCAGGAGTTGTTGTAAGTATTTTATGTGTTTTTGTATCTAACCTGGTACTGGCACGGGTTGTTGAAAGTATTTAATGTGTTGTTGTATCTATCGTGGTACTGGCAGGAGTTGTTATAAGTCAATATAAACACATTAAAGACTTACAACGACCCCTGTCCGTTCAAAGCAAGAAACAACAACACAATAACGACTTATTACAACTCCTGCCTGTACCAGGTTAGATACAACAACACATTAAAGACTTT
>NW_013846964.1:0-220 GCF_000517525.1 Limulus polyphemus
ACAGCAATAGAAAGAAGTAGATATACATCAAATATACGATAGACAGTAACAGAAAGTAGACGATATACATCAAACATACGATAGACAGTAAGAGAAAGAAGTACGATATACATCAAATATACAATAGACAGTAACAGAAAGAAGTAGATATAGATCAAACATACGTTAGACAGTAATAGAAAGAAGTAGATATACATCAAACATACGATAGACAGCAATA
>NW_013846965.1:0-377 GCF_000517525.1 Limulus polyphemus
CATATATTTACCATGATTGTTACAAAAATTAGAATCACCAGACACCATTTCGAATGATGTAGCCTTTAATGTTCCCCATAGATGCCAATAATCTCATACAGCAGCAAACTTAGGACTTCAACTGATCCAAAACCAATATCCAACACTATCACACACGTCATTAAATGGTCTGGGTATAGTATTGTTAAGATAATTGGTGAAAGGTTTAGCTTACTTTAGCTTCACAGAACTTTGTTACAACAATAGTCTAGATCGGAGATCACGTGGTCGTAACATAATCTATATACTACTAAAAACTCTGAGATTGTTTGTTTGCTTATTTTCTCAGTCAAAACATCATTCACACTACCGTTTGCACTCTTTACGAAACTTCTCCG
>NW_013846966.1:0-653 GCF_000517525.1 Limulus polyphemus
AAGTTTTAACTAGATACTACCTAGTAAGTTTGTCACAAGTTTTAACTAGATACTACCTGGTAAGTTTGTTACAAGTTTTAACTAGATACTACCTAGTAAGTTTGTTACAAGTTTTAACTAGATGCTACCTGGTAAGCTTGTTACAAGTTTTAACTTGATACTACCTAGTAAGTTTGTTACAAGTTGTAACTAGATACTACCTAGTAAGTTTGTCACATGTTTTAACTAGATACTACCTAGTAAGTTTGTTACATGTTTTAACTAGATACTGCCTAGTAAGTTTGTTACAAGTTTTAACTAGATACTACCTAGTAAGTTAGTTACATGTTTTAACTAGATACTACCTAGTAAGTTTGTTACATGTTGTAACTAGATACTACCTAGTAAGTTTGTTACAAGTTTTAACTAGATACTACCTAGTAAGTTTGTTACAAGTTGTAACTAGATACTACCTAGTAAGTTTGTCACATGTTTTAACTAGATACTACCTGGTAAGTTTGTCACATGTTGTAACTAGATACTACCTAGTAAGTTTGTTACATGTTTTAACTAGATACTACCTAGTAAGTTTGTTACAAGTTGTAACTAGATACTACCTAGTAAGTTTGTCACATGTTTTAACTAGATACTACCTAGTAAGTTTGTTACAAGTT
>NW_013846967.1:0-801 GCF_000517525.1 Limulus polyphemus
TACTTCTAAATTTTTTCAATGAGATATGAATAATACAATTAGTAATCACTAGCACAAACAGCCAGTCATAGGGTATCATTTCTGCTAGTAGAACAAATGCTGGATAATCTAAAATGTGTTTAATGATCCAAAAAACCAAACAAAAACTGCCATTCCATCCAATAGTCAGAATACATTTTTAAGTATTTAAATGACTTTCTAACAGTTAGTTGTAATTTGTTTTTCTATGTTTATCTCTTATTTATCTTTTCTGCATGAATAACATTGGTCTATACACACACTTCCAAATGTATAAACACTTTCAATCTCCATTTTTTCACAAATATTTTATAGACATCAATTATGTATCATAATATGAAATATCCATTTATTTTGTTTGCTTTAGTAATACAAATTGATTTTATTTAGTCTGAAAAACATTTGCTCAGTTTTATTAAACCTCCAAAAATATGTAACCATTTATTTTAAAAACTGTCATAAAAATTTGAACATCTAGATAAATAAAAGATTTGTCTTCATTTGTTGAATTACTTCCCAGTTGTTACCTCTAGTTTTGAATCAAAGTTTCTGTACAAACAAACTGTAATATGAACATTAAATTAGGAGCTAATATGATAGTAGTATGTAGTTTATGGATCCATAATCAAACCAGTAGCCAATTTTTAAAGGTTTGAGGAGGTCACACTACTCAGATACCTTCACTAGCTTTAACTGAGGTGAAGAGTCCGTAGAGACCTGTATACCCCTGAAGTAAGTCCTTGACCTTAGAAAGAGACTTTTGTGACTGGATGCATTGCTCTG
>NW_013846968.1:0-377 GCF_000517525.1 Limulus polyphemus
TAACAGTACTATTCTCATTATTTCCTCTGTTCTTATTGTAATATCAGTTTTATTGTAATTTTATCCTCACTTATTAATGTAATATCAGGGCCATTGTCTGTGCTTTTTCTCCGTTCTTGATTTAATATCAGTGCTATTGTTTTCTTGGGGGGGGGTTGATTGTAATATCAGTGCTTTTGTCATTTTTTTCTCGTGTATTATTGTAATATCAGTGTTATTGTAATTCTTTCCTAACTTATTATTCTAATATCAGTGCTATTGTCATTTTTTCCTCAGTTCTTATAGTAATATCAGCGCTTTTGTTATTCTTTCCTCACTTATTATTGTAATATCAGTGCTATTGTCATTTTATTTCTCAGTTATTATTGTAATATCAG
>NW_013846969.1:0-663 GCF_000517525.1 Limulus polyphemus
CAATTATCGTTCTATGACCCACTGTTGACTTTAGTCTGCAACCAGTTTGTTAATTAACTCATATATTTACAACATATCTACATGTGTTCGTTTAAGACCGACTTGATTAAATAGGACCCATTAGCTAGTATCGTTCTCTGACCCACTGTTGACTTTAGTCTGTAGCCAGTTTATTAATTAACTCATATATTTACAACATATCTACACGTGTTTGTTTAAGACCGACTAGATTAAATAGGACCCAATAGCTAGTATCGTTCTATGACCCACTGTTGACTCTAGTCTGCAGCCAATGTGTTTTTTAAATCATCTATTTACAACATATCTTCATTGGTTTCCTCAAGTCCGAGTGGATTAAATAGATCCAATAACAATTATCGTTCTATGACCCACTGTTGACTTTAGTCTTTTTTAATCCACACGGACTTGAGGAAACCAATGAAGATATGTTGTAAATAGATGAGTTAATAAACACATTGGCTGCAGTCTAAAGTCAACAGTGGGTCACAGAACGATACTAGCTATTGGGTCCTATTTAATCCAGTCGGTCTTAAACAAACACTTGTAGATATGTTGTAAATATATGAGTTAATTAACAAACTGGTTCCATAATTGTTATTGGATCCGTTCTATGATCCACTGTTGACTTTAGTCTGCAGCCAA
>NW_013846970.1:0-376 GCF_000517525.1 Limulus polyphemus
GTAAGTCCGCAGACATACTGCTGTACTACTGGGGGGCATTGTTTATTTGTAATTAAGCACAAAGCTACACAATGGGCTATCTGCATTGTGATCATCACGGGTTTAACGCTGTCTAACCGGGGATATATATATATATATGGAGAGAGAGAGAGAAACAGAACATTTTAATTCTCAGTTTTTTTTAATACAATCAGATACCGAAGAGCCAGAACAATTGCATCGCCTTTGGCTAACCATTAGCCAATAACTACGTTATTTAAATACATATTTTAATTACAAGTGTATTGATTGATTATCTTCCAGCTTCAACCAATCCCACAGGAAAGTTAAAACTAAAATAGCGCGAAAGAATGCTGGATACACAACCACAGAACTG
>NW_013846971.1:0-461 GCF_000517525.1 Limulus polyphemus
TTAGCATAGATTATTACGGTTTGAGCAGATACTGGCAGTACTAGAGAAGACGAGTGGCTGATTATTATACAGAGTTGAGTAAGGCAGCTTAGCATAGATTATTACGGTTTGAGCAGATACTGGCAGTACTAGAGAAGACGAGTGGCTGATTATTATACACAGTTGAGTAAGGCAGCTATTAGATCAAACATTCCAGCTTTTTGTGGTCTCGAGAACTGAGTCTTTGAATAATGTATTATTTAACATTTTGATTGGCCATGAAAACAAGTCAAAGGCCACAATAAGATATTAATTTAATAAACCCAAATGCAGATATGAATAAAAGGTCTGAATTTTCAGTCAATAAGTTGTTACATCTATATAACTTAGAATAGATTATTTGTTGTTTGGTTTGAAGCTAAGCTACACGAGGACTCTCTGCGCTAACCGCCCTTAATTTAGCAGTGAAAGACTAAAGGGTA
>NW_013846972.1:0-377 GCF_000517525.1 Limulus polyphemus
CACACGATTTAGCAATACTGTGTACTATCTATAAGAAGACACACGATTTAACGATACTGTTTCCTGTCAATCAGAAGACACAAGATTTAACGATACTGTGTACTGTCAATAAGAAGACACAAGATTTAACGATACTGTGTACTTTCAATAAGAAGACACAAGATTTAACAAAACTGTGTACTGTCAATAAGAAGACACACGATTTAACAATACTGTGTTCTGTCAATAAGAAGACACAAGATTTAACGATATTGTGTACTATCAATAAGAAGACACACAATTTACAATACTGTGTACTATCAATAAAAAGACACAAGATTTAAAGATACTGTGTACTGTCAATAAGAAGACACATGATTTAACGATACTTTGTAGTG
>NW_013846973.1:0-377 GCF_000517525.1 Limulus polyphemus
ATTGAAATGTGTAAAGTAATCGATGTATTGTTGATATGTGTAAAGTAATCGATGTATTGTTGAAATGTGTAAAGTAATCGATATATTGTTGAAATGTGTAAAGTAATCGACGTACTGTTGAAATGTGTAAAGTAATCGACGTACTGTTGAAATGTGTAAAGTAATCGACGTATTGTTGAAATGTGTAAAGTAATCGACGTATTGTTGAAATGTGTAAAGTAATCGATGTATTGTTGAAATGTATAAAGTAATCGACGTATTGTTGAAATGTGTAAAGTAATCGATGTATTGTTGAAATGTATAAAGTAATCGATGTATTGTTGAAATGTGTAAAGTAATCGATGTATTGTTGATATGTGTAAAGTAATCGATGTATT
>NW_013846974.1:0-630 GCF_000517525.1 Limulus polyphemus
GTGATGTAACCATTCTAACGAAGTAAAGGTGATGTAACCATTCTAATGTAGTAAAGTGATGTAACCATTTTAATGAAGTAAAGTGATGTAACCATTCTAACGAAGTAAAGGTGATGTAATCGGTTACATCACCTTTACTTCCTTTACTTCGTTAGAATGTGATGTAACCACTTTACTTCATTAGAATGATTACATCACCTTTACTTCGTTAGAACATTAGAATGGTTACATCATAGTAAAGGTGATGTAACCATTCTAATGTAGTAAAGGTGATGTAACCATTCTAACGAAGTAAAGGTGATGTAACCATTCTAATGAAGTAAAGGTGATGTAACCATTCTAACGAAGTAAAGGTGATGTAACCATTCTAACGAAGTAAAGGTGATGTAACCATTCTAACGAAGTAAAGGTGATGTAACCATTCTAATGTAGTAAAGGTGATGTAACCATTCTAACGAAGTAAAGGTGATGTAACCATTCTAATGTAGTAAAGGTGATGTAACCATTCTAACGAAGTAAAGGTGATGTAACCATTCTAATGTAGTAAAGTGGTGTAACCATTTTAATGAAGTAAAGTGATGTAACCATTCTAACGAAGTATAGTGATGTAACCATTCTAACGAAGTAAAG
>NW_013846975.1:0-378 GCF_000517525.1 Limulus polyphemus
TAGGCAACTGTACAGGAAAATGATTGGAAAATATAATCACATCCAGGTTATGTTTTATCTTGAGTCAAATCATTTACTACCTGATATACAAAATGCGTCAAGCAAAGAGCGTCAAACTACTGACCAGGATTGTAACAGCTTCCAAATCTACAGCTGCACATATTCTCACTCATGGTGTTTTCTGCTTGTTTTTCCACTTTAGAGCAGAAACACCAAGACGATGCCTTCAATCTTCTACAGTTTTTCCAGCCAAACCTTCACAGCATCCAACACAAACCAACTAAGACAACCTCAGAAACACCCGCCGCTGCCATTCAAGCCACTCTTGCAAAAAGCACCCAGAACCAGAAGCATATTCCAAAGACACGTTCACACAGA
>NW_013846976.1:0-377 GCF_000517525.1 Limulus polyphemus
GTATCGTACCGGTACATATGTTAGTATTACTGTATCATACCAGTACATATGTTAGTATTACTGTATCGTACCGTTACATATGTTAGTATTACTGTTTTATACCGGTACATCTGTAAGTATTTCTGTATCATACAGGTACATCTGTTAGTATTACTGTATCATACCAGTACATCTGTTAGTGTTACTGTATCATACCAGTACATCTATTAGTATTAGTGTATCGTACCGGTACATATGTTAGTATTACTGTATCATACCAGTACATATGTTAGTATTACTGTATCGTAACGGTACATATGTTAGTATTACTGTTTTATACCGGTACATCTGTAAGTATTTCTGTATCATACAGGTACATCTGTTAGTATTACTGTATC
>NW_013846977.1:0-880 GCF_000517525.1 Limulus polyphemus
AGTTTATCAACTGTAAATAGCTGATACTGAAAAATAAGGTGCTGGTAGTTTGTCAACTGTAAATACCTGATAAAGAAAAGTAAGGTGCTGGTAGTTTATGAACTGTAAATAGCTTATAAACAAAAGTAAGGTGCTGGTAGTTTGTCAACTGTAAATAGCTTATAAACAAAAGTAAGGTGCTGGTAGTTTGTCAACTGTAAACTTGATCTCAATAAAAAAAATACAGTATTCAGCTTTTTATCATTCCTTCAGAGTTCCATCGTTTTGTTTCATATGTGTAGTCAATTGCTTGTACCATCAATATTATTATGATATTGTTTTTTTGTTTAGCTACAGAAAGCTGATGTTTTACGTGGTTTTATGTAGTTCTCAGCTGATGTTCTACATTGTTTTATATAGTTCTCAGCTGATGTTTTACATGGTTTTATATAGTTCTCAGCTGATGTTTTACATGGTTTTATATAGTTCTCAGCTGATGTTTTACATGGTTTTATATAGTTCTCAGCTGATGTTTTACATGGTTTTATATAGTTTTCAACTGATGTTCTACATGGTTTTATATAGTTCTCAGCTGATGTTTTATGCAGTTCTCAGCTAATGTTCTACATGGTTTTATATAGTTTTCAGCTGATGTTCTACATGGTTTTATATAGTTCTCAGCTGATGTTTTATATAGTTCTCAGCTGATGTTTTATGCAGTTCTCAGCTAATGTTCTACATGGTTTTATACAGTTCTCAGCTGATGTTTTATGTAGTTCTCAGCTGATGTTTTACATGGTTTTATACAGTTCTCAGCTAATGTTCTACATGGTTTTATACAGTTCTCAGCTGATGTTTTATGTAGTTCTCAGCTGATGTTCTACATTGTTTATATAGTTCT
>NW_013846978.1:0-764 GCF_000517525.1 Limulus polyphemus
GAAAAGAATAAACCAGTTTTATTAAGTAAGGACTTGTGTCCCTAAAGTTTCGTCGGAACGAAGTTACGGAAAGTTAATTAACAAACGGAGACGTAACAACATATATATCAAATATGTTTAGCTATATTAAAAATATATTAATTAATATCGTTTGAATTAACATGAGTCAGGCTGTAACACTACCAGTAGATTAATAAAACAAAATTAAATTAACTCTAGACAGGCCTTACCGAGCGATCACTACACGTTTTATGTATGGGTTTTGATTCCGCTTCACTACACCATATAGTAAGCTAAATTAATTTAGGTATGTGAATAATGTTATAACATTTCGTCGACCTTATTATTCGATATTACTCAGCGGACCAACTGTTTGATGTTTGAATAAATGTGTTAACGATTTCTTTTCATTTTCACCAAAGGTGAAAAAGAAAAAAGAATCTGTGACGTAGAGGCCTAATACATATTTTGCTAGCCGTGCCCTCTGCTGTAGACTGCAGTTTCACCAATTCAACGCTGATGATCTTTATTAACGGCAAGTAATATTAATTATAGGACATTGCTTTATTAACGGCAAGTAATATTAATTATAGGACATTGCTTTATTAACGGCAAGTAATATTAATTATAGGATATTGCTTTATTAACGGTAATATTAATTATAGGATATTGCTTTATTAACGGGAAAGTAACATTAATTATAGGATATTACTTTATTAAAGGAAAGTAACATTAATTATAGGATATTACTTTATTAAGTGCAA
>NW_013846979.1:0-376 GCF_000517525.1 Limulus polyphemus
TCGTTTGTTGCTATATATATGTGTAACTTAGTATGATGTTTGTAACCTTGTTTGTTGCCATATATATGTGTAACTTAGTATGGTATTTGTAACCTTGTTTGTTGCCATATATATGTGTAACTTAGTATGATGTTTGTAACCTTGTTTGTTGCCATATATATGTGTAACTTAGTATGATGTTTGTAACCTTGTTTGTTGCTATATGTATGTGTAACTTAGTATGATGTTTGTAACTTCGTTTGTTGCTATATGTATGTGTAACTTAGTATGGTGTTTGAAACCTTGTTTGTTGATATATGTATGTGTAACGTAGTATGGTGTTTGTAACCTTGTTTGTTGCGATATGTATGTGTACTTAGTGTGATGTTTGTAACTT
>NW_013846980.1:0-708 GCF_000517525.1 Limulus polyphemus
ATCCATGCTGTACCATGTGCCATTATCATCTAATATAATTACTAGTATTAGTAGTAATATCAAATGATTAATGAATGCCTGTAGGGGTTCATTTGTTTAAATAGAATGCTAACTTAAACTTTCAAGTATAAATCTAACCTTTTTATAAGATCCAACTGGCATCAGGCCTGGTGCTTTTAATAATTGTAATTTGTAAACAAAGACATAAAAATATATAATTAAAGTTGTGCACATGGAGGACACTACACATAAAGAGTTTTCCAACTATCTTATTTTTTTAATAGGTGCAAATATATCACAAGAAGAGAGACTACAGCAGTGGCTGGAGGAGAAAGAAAATAAACAAGAAAGTCTCCAACAGTTGAGAGAAAGCCAGCATACACAAATGGAAAAGATTAGTAAATTTCAAAGTGAATTAAATACATTAAAGGACGATTTACTGTCTTTTACAGGGGGTGGATATATTAACCATGGACCTAATCAGCTCCAGACAACAGGAAGCTCCTTTCAGACCCCGCAGCTAAACCCTAATGCAGACATCTTCAGTCCTGCCAGAAGTCACATTCCAGACACAAGGGGTGATCTAGTACGAAGGAAGCCACAGGAATTCAATGGGAAGGCACCATGGGAAGCATCTAGAACACAATTTGAGCTCATGGCAGAAATTAATAGATGGACAGAGGAACAGAAAGCAGTGTACCTGGCAAC
>NW_013846981.1:0-378 GCF_000517525.1 Limulus polyphemus
GGCTCTGGGCACTGAGCATCTATATTCATTCGGCACCTATTCAGTGAAAGTGGTTTTCTCCGGGTACTCCGGTTTCCCCCCACATAAAATTTTCGGCTATTGGATCGGTAGATCTCTAGCTCTGAAAAGGAACGCATCCAACATGATTAATCGTAATCCATAATTAACTAAAGTCTTTAATTGAATTCGAATAATTATCTTGAAAGCTTAATTTTTTACTCCTGAAAATTTAACGCACACCATCTTATTCCAGTCTTAAGTTTAATTCTTCTTTTATTTAAAATATATGTAATATCTTAAAATTTGAAACCCGTAGTGTTATTGTTTTAATCAATTCAGTTTAGCTGGACGATCTTCCCGTTGCATCTCTCTGCTCGT
>NW_013846982.1:0-377 GCF_000517525.1 Limulus polyphemus
CAAAATATTTTAGACTTAGTTAAATACCGTTATCAGGACATTTTTATCCAAACTTTTCCACTCAATCTATTTTAATCTTTGTTACATACCGTTATCTCGTAATTCTTATTCAAGCATTTCCATTCAATCTATTTTTGTCTTTGTTAAATACCGTTATCTGGCCCTTCTTATTCAAACATTTCCACTCAATCTATTTTAATCTTTGTTACATACCGTTATCTGGTAATTCTTATTCAAACATTTCCATTCAATCTATTTTAGTCTTTGTAAAATACCGTTATCTGGTCAATCTAATCCAAACATTTCCTCTCAATATATTTTAGTCTTTGTTAAATACTGTTATCTGGTCATTCTTTTCCAACATTTCCATTCAATCT
>NW_013846983.1:0-377 GCF_000517525.1 Limulus polyphemus
CCTATCATATTTTCGTCAAAATAATCCCATAGTTACCACCACTGTAGTAACATGTTTTATCATTAGGCAGATTCTTTTGCGTCACTTAGAAAGATGATGCCAATTTCAATATATATAATGACAACAATTGTATGCCTTTAATAAACGTTTACTGCAGATATGTTCATTTGTAGGCCTAATTTCAATTTCATAAACATGTTAACATAAGCTCGATATGAATGTAGGCCTAACGTACTTATAAAAGAAATTATAGAATTTCACGTTTAATTGATCGAGTAACTGATTAGCAAAATAGACGTGACAACTCTCACTTCTATAAGTGAATAATTTTTAACTTTCAATTTACTGAACTCAGTCATCAGTGATTACTCATATTT
>NW_013846984.1:0-412 GCF_000517525.1 Limulus polyphemus
AAAATAATATGTTTTGAATAAAAATTATAAAATCTTTCACTGATTATCTACTGATTATTATTTGAAATTTCTTGTAGTTTTTATTCGTTTTTTTAACTTTATTCACATTAAGTTATAATATATATATATATATGTCTGTGTGTATATAAATCTTTAGTTAACGAGTATCCTGTTGCTGGGAATAAAGACAGTATTGCTGTTCACTATGGTGGCGACACCTTATGGAGGAGAAGTGATGTACATGATCTGGATTTGTGGTCTCTTTACTACATTTTCTCTTGCTTTTGTCTGTATTCCGGCTTCTGTTGCTGAAGTTTTCGGAACGAAATACACTGCTGAAATTTTCGGAATGGTGTTTTTTACATCAGTAAGTGTAAAACAAGGATTACCAACATGTTGAGAAAAAAACCAT
>NW_013846985.1:0-375 GCF_000517525.1 Limulus polyphemus
CCCCTGTGCTGAAGTTGCCAGCATTGAGCTCTCTTGTGCTCAGGTTTGTTACAATGCCAGCAAAGTCCCTCAAACTTCTCTGAAAGCTGTCTTTTTCTGGCCTTGAATCCAGATGACTGTACCAACCTCGGTACCTCTGTGCTGGACCTAACATAGGATTCAAATTCGAGAGCTCTGGCCATTGCATCTTGCATGGTAGAGGGGTGTGCTTGCTTCACTTGTATCTTAAGTTGTGGAATGTCCAAGATCGGGTGGTGCAGTTGGGTAGGCCTTGTGTGCCATGCTCTCCAAGTCCTGTGCCAGCTCTTGCAGGCTCTCGCCTTTAGCACGGACTCTCGTCCTGAACCTGGCCCTGTAGACTTCTGACTGATTTTG
>NW_013846986.1:0-415 GCF_000517525.1 Limulus polyphemus
GGTAGAAAGTAAAATATAGGTTCTACATCTGAAAAAAACGATGTTAATTTTAATTAAAACACAATTTCCACAACTGACAACAAAATACATCAATATAAAGTAAAACACAGGTTCCACACCTGGCAACAAAATACATTAGTATAAATTGAAACAAAGGTTCTACATCTAACATCAAACGATGTTGGTATAAAGTAAAACACAGGTTCTACATCTAACAACAAAGGATGTTGGTAGAAAGTAATACACATGTTCCACAAATGTAAACAGAAGACATTAGTATAAAGTAAAACACAGGTTCTACATCTAATAATAAAGGATGTTGGTAGACAGTAAAACACAGGTTCCACAACTGACAATAAAAGACATTAGTAGAAAGTTAAAACACAGATTCAACATCTGACAACAAAGGATGTTT
>NW_013846987.1:0-376 GCF_000517525.1 Limulus polyphemus
GAAGCTGGTTCTGTCTGGACAAGATGTACATTCTGTCTAGTGGTGATGTGTAAAGAAAGAGTTGAAGCTGGTTCTGTCTGGACAAGATGTACATTCTGTCTAATGGTGATGTGTAAAGAAAGAGTTGAAGTTGGTTCTGTCTGGACAAGATGTACATTCTGTCGAGTGGTCATGTGTAAAGAAATTGTTGAAGTTGGTTTTGTCTGGACAAGATGTACATTCTGTTTAGTGGTCATGTGTAAAGAAAGAGTTGAAGCTGGTTCTGTCTGGACAAGATGTACATTCTGTATAGTGGTGATGTAAAGAAAGAGTTGAAGCTGGTTCTGTCTGGACAAGATGTACATTCTGTCTAATGGTGATGTGTAAAGAAAGAGTT
>NW_013846988.1:0-377 GCF_000517525.1 Limulus polyphemus
GATAAGCTAGAACAATTTAGGACAGTTATAGAAAACTATTGATAAGCTAGAACAAGCTAGAGCAGTTATATAGAAAGCTATTGATAAGCTAGAACAATCTAGGGCAGTTATATAGAAAGATATTGATAAGCTAGAACAATCTAGGGCAGTTATATGGAGATATTGATTAGCTAGAACAATTTAGGGTAGTTATATAGAAGGCTATTGATAAGCTAGAACAAGCTAGGGCAGTTATATAGAAAGATATTGATAAGCTAGAACAATCTAGGGCAGTTATATAGAAAGCTATTGATAAGCTAGAACAATCTAGGGCAGTTGTATAGAAAGATATTGATAAGCTAGAACAATCTAGGGCAGTTATATAGAAAGCTATTGAT
>NW_013846989.1:0-375 GCF_000517525.1 Limulus polyphemus
TATTATTGCTATTTAAAAAATAGTTATTGAACTTATTTTTCTTAAAACATAGAACAGTAAATAAAGAAGTAAATCAAACATTTATCTCTTCTAGTTACGACCTTTGTACTCGGTTGCTGTTTGAAGTAGGTTGCTAAACCTTTTAAAATTTCGCACATTGAGAAAATGAAACGAAATACTTTTTTAGGTTGAATAACAAAAAAATCATAACTTACGTATCAATACCATAGAATTCTACTATAATTTATGAAGCTTAGTAACTAAGCTGTATTTCAGTATAAACAAATATGAAATTTTGAGCAGACTAAATACACAACCTACCTCCTTGAAGTTCTGGTTCGAAAGAAAGATATGACATCCAAACACTTTAAAATG
>NW_013846990.1:0-690 GCF_000517525.1 Limulus polyphemus
ATTATCGACGATAGGACATTTCCTGATGAAGCAGATGAACCCCCTATGAAGCAGAAGCCAACGAGATGGAGACCAGTACGGAAGAAGAAACGTCCCGTAAAATTAAGAGACTTTGTTGAATTGTAATTTTGTGTTTGTAATTCTGTACATTTAATTAAGTTGTTGTTAATTGTTATTGGTTTAATGTAAGTGGCTATTGTTTGGGATGAACAATACTAAGGAAGGGTCAGTGTTACGACATCGGGGGTCACGTGACCCTAGTATCACGCCACAAGCTTCTCGAACGTTCACGTCCCTTCCTGAAATATCGGGAGTTTACTAGATCTCGGTATTCTTTTATATATAAGACGGTCACAATGTGATGGCAAAAAGGTAACACAACGAACTTCTAATGTGATCAACAATATTCTCTCTTTCTGTAGTTCAATTACTCGAATTATAGCGTTTGTTATAGAGCGACTGTTGATATTAAGTGTATCACAAAATTGTATTCAGAAAGAATAAACCAGTTTTATTTAAGAAAGGACTTGTATCAGTAAAGTTTCTTCAGTAAGAATTTTTACGGAAAATTAACGAACGAATGGAGAGTAACAGTATTTTACTTAATTTTTATTTGTTTTAAATAGGCAGCTTAGAACACAAAATATTAACACACAATTTAAAAACAATATTTACTAAGTTTAATTGTCG
>NW_013846991.1:0-378 GCF_000517525.1 Limulus polyphemus
GCTAAACTTATATTAAAGTTTTCTTCATTACCCATTCAAGCCGTCTCCAGCCATTATTAGTCTCAAAGTTGGTTCCTCGTCATCGAATTTGAAATAACATCCGCTGTATGAATAAGTTAGCTTCCAAGTCAACACGCACTCATATAAACTAACTTGTTGTTGTCACAGTAAACTATTCACTATCCAATACGTCACGTGTATTCACATCAACTAACTTTTTGTTGTCACAGTAAACTATTCACTCTCCAATACGTCACGTGTATTCACATCAACTAACTTTTTGTTGTCACAGTAAACTATTCACTGTCCAATACCTCACGTGTATTTACATAAACTAACTTATTGTTGTCACAGTAAACTATTCACTCTCCAATACCT
>NW_013846992.1:0-334 GCF_000517525.1 Limulus polyphemus
GAATATTGTGTCTTCTTATCGACAGTACACAGTATCGTTAAATCTTGTGTCTTCTTATTGACAGTACACAGTATCGTTAAATCTTGTGTCTTGTTTTTGACAGTACACAGTATCGTTAAATCCTGTGTCTTCTGTTTGACAGTACACAGTATTGTTAAATCTTGTGTCTTCTTATGGACGGTACACAGAATCGAAGATTTAAGTGTCTTCTTATTGACAGTACACAGTATCGTTAAATCTTGAGTATTCTTATTGACAGGACACATTATTGTTAAATCTTGTGTTTTCTTACTGACAGTACACATTATCGTTGAATATTGTGTCTTCTTATTGA
>NW_013846993.1:0-593 GCF_000517525.1 Limulus polyphemus
GTATCAAACATAAATAGTCGGAACCATTTTTGTACCCATGGAAGGTGGTATCGTTAGTCTGAGAGCTGACTTTCAGTATCACCCATAAATAGTCGGAACCATCTTAGTACCCATGGAAGGTGGTATCGTTAGTCTGAATGTAGTGTTTGTTGTTAAGTTCACAATTGTTTAAGAATGGAATAAATATCTTTTTTCATTTACCTTTTGAGATTAAGTTGAACTGGAGAGAGTTTATATAAGTTCTATTCCTTCATCTTGTGAACGTGTACAGGGATGAAATGTCCTTGGTATGCAATCCACTCCTCCATATTGCGAACGTGTACAGGGATGAAATGTCCTTGGTATGCAATCCACTCCTTCATATTGCGAACATGTACAGGGATGAAATGTCCTTGGTATGCAATCCACTCCTCCATATTGCGAACGTGTACAGGGATGAAATGTCCTTGGTATGCAATCCACTCCTCCATATTGCGAACGTGTACAGGGATGAAATGTCCTTGGTATGCAATCTACTCTTCCATCTTGTGAACGTGTACAGGGATGAAATGTCCTTGGTATGCAATCCACTCCTCCATATTGCGAACGTGTAC
>NW_013846994.1:0-377 GCF_000517525.1 Limulus polyphemus
AATAACCAGTTGTCACACAGTGTAGTATCATATCCATAACCAGTTGTCACATAGTGTAGTATTATACCCATAACCAGTTGTAAAACAGTGTAGTATTATAATCATAACCAGTTGTCACACAATGTAATATCATACACATAACCAGTTGTCATACAGTGTAGTATCATACCTATAACCAGTTGCCACACAGTGTAGTATTATACCCATAACCAGTTGTCAAACAGTGTGGTATTATAATCACAACCAGTTGTCATACAGTGTAGTATTATACCAATAACTAGTTGACACACAATGTAGTATCATACCTATAACCAGTTGTCACACAGTGTAGTATCATATCCATAACCAGTTGTCACACAGTGTATTATCATACCTAT
>NW_013846995.1:0-377 GCF_000517525.1 Limulus polyphemus
CGTTTGGTAGATCGGTGTAAATTAATGTAGATTTGATACGTCTGATGTTCCACAAAACTGTGGTCAACAGCTGCTGGTGATTGACAAAGAGAATATATGATTGCGCACGGAATATAAATTGCAAGGCATCAGATTGAATCACAATTGATCTATTTCTTCAACAGTGGTCAGGATTTGACTGTCTTCAATCGTACTATGTGAAGAACATCACAGAAACTGAAATATTATGGCAGCTGGCAACCAGTCTGATATATTCTTATTTGGTGTACCAACAACAAAGCAGCTTCATTGTGTTTAGAGCACAAACACTGGGTAATGTATGACTAAACATAGCAGTTTTATTGTGTTTAGAGCACAAATACTGGGAAATGTATGAC
>NW_013846996.1:0-376 GCF_000517525.1 Limulus polyphemus
CTCCACCATATGATTTGACAAAAAAGGCCAGAAGTTTGAATGGACAGTTTGTTGCCAGCATGCTTTCAAGACATTGAAAGAAAAATTGGCCTCCGCTCCACTTTTAAAGCTTCCAAATCCCTCACTGCCATACATACTGGATTGTGATGCTAGTAATGTCGGAATTGGAGGAGTGTTGTCTCAGAAAGTGGGCAAAAACGAACATGTGGTGGCCTACTTCAGTAGGGTCCTGAGTCGACCAGACAGGAACTACTGTGTAACACGGAGGGAACTCCTTGCTATAATAAAGAGTCTGACATATAATGGCTGGAGACGGCTTAAATGGGTAATGAAGAAAAACTTTAATATAAGTTTAACATGACAGCAAATGCATTTG
>NW_013846997.1:0-559 GCF_000517525.1 Limulus polyphemus
TTCCTAGTACTAGATTTTGTCGACGTTCATAACTGTCTTTC
This sequence comes from Limulus polyphemus, assembly GCF_000517525.1. Taxonomy (NCBI): domain Eukaryota; kingdom Metazoa; phylum Arthropoda; class Merostomata; order Xiphosura; family Limulidae; genus Limulus; species Limulus polyphemus. Next base: position 42 of record NW_013846997.1, read on the forward strand.
CTAGGCCTTCATAGACTAGATATTCGACTCTGATAACGGTATTTTTAGCCCTTTTTCCACTTCATTTTTTTGACTTTGATAACGGGTTTTAATTTTTCTTCTACTAGATTTTGTCGAAGTTCATAACTGTCTTTTTAGGCCTTCATAGACTATATGTTTTCGACTTTGATAATGGTCATTTGAGATTTTCTTATACTATATTTAATAACTTTTATAATGGTCTTTTTAATCCTTTTTAAACTAGATTTTGTCGATATTGTTAACGATATTTTTAGTCCTGACTTCGCAAGATTTTGTAAAATTTAATAACGGGTTTTTTGTCCTTCTACCACGATCCTAAAAGACAGTTATGAAAGTCAACAAAATCTAGTAGAAGTAAAACAAAAAATCCGTTTTCAAAGTCAATAAAATCTGGTGGAAAACGGACTAAAATTACCCTTATAAATCTCAACAAAATCTAGTGGAAAGAGGACTAAAAGATCGTTATAACAGTCGACAAAATCCTTCATAGACTAGAT
>NW_013846998.1:0-388 GCF_000517525.1 Limulus polyphemus
ACAAGATTTAACGATACTGTGTACTTCAATAAGAAGACACAAGATTTAACGATACTGTGTACTGTCAATAAGAAACACAAGATTTAACGATACTGTGTACTGTCAATAAGAAGACAACGATTTAGCAATACTGTGTACTATCAATAAAAAGACACAAGATTTAACGATACTGTGAACTGTCAATAAGAAGACACAAGATTTAACGATACTGTGTACTGTCAATAAGAAGACAAAAGATTTAAAGATACTGTGTACTGTAAATTAGGAGACACAAGATTTAACGATACTGTGTACTGTCAATAAGAAGACACAATATTTGACGATACTGTGTACTTTCAATAAGAAGATAGAACATTTAACAAAACTGTGTACTGTCAATAAGAAGACA
>NW_013846999.1:0-351 GCF_000517525.1 Limulus polyphemus
TACCTGGAAAGCTGTAAAAACATCCTGGTTGTGATACCTGGACAACTCTCATAACATCCTGGTTGTGATACCTGTACAGCTGTAAAAACATCCGGGTCATGATACCTGGACAGCTCTAATAACATCCTGGTTGTGATACCTCTACAGCTCCAATAACATCCTGGTTGTGATACCTGGACAGCTGTAATAACATCCTGGTTGTGATACCTGGACAGCTCTAATAACATCCTGGTTGTGATACCTGTACAGCTCTAATAACATCCTGGTTGTGATACCTGGACAGCTCTAATAACATCCTGGTTGTGATACCTGTACAGCTCTAATAACATCCTGGTTGTGATACCTGGACAA
>NW_013847000.1:0-378 GCF_000517525.1 Limulus polyphemus
GCACGTTTCGAAACGGTCAAATACTTTTGAGATAGTAAGAATATAATTTCTGAGCTATAAATCTGATAGTTAACACAGCCATTAAAATACCTAAAACAAAGAAAGGAAGCTGGTTTTGTCTAAGATATACATTGTATATTACACTACTTCTGGTTTTGTCTAAGATATACATTGTATATTACTCTACTTATATCTTGTCAAATATAGATTTGTTGTTACATTTTGACAAAAAAAAATGAATGTCGTCCTTAAAACGATTTTGTTTGTTTTGAATTTCGCACAAAGCTACACGAGGGCTAGCCGTCCCTAATTTAGTAGTGTAAGACTAGAGGGATGGCAGCTAGCCATCACCACCCACCGCCAACTCTTGGGCTACTC
>NW_013847001.1:0-377 GCF_000517525.1 Limulus polyphemus
ACCAAATAAAGCTAAAGATGAGTATTTTGGTTACTAGTTCTGAAACTAGAGTTACACTTAGGTGTTCGTGGAGTTGTACAAAATAACGCTAAAGATGCGTATGGTGGTTACAAATTCGGTAACTAGAGTTACACATAGGTGTTTATGGAGTAGTTGTACCAAGTAAGGCTAAAGATGAGTATAGTGGTTATAAATTCTGTATCTAGAGTTACACTTAGGTGTTCATGGAGTAGTTGTTCCAAGTAAGGCTAAAGATGAGTATGTTGGTTATAAATTCGGAAACTAGAGTTACACCTAGGTGTTCGTGGAGTGGCTGTACCAAATAACGCTAAAAATGAGTATGGGGTTATAAATTCGGTAACTAGAGTTAAACCTAA
>NW_013847002.1:0-377 GCF_000517525.1 Limulus polyphemus
TTTACTCTGTAATTGCAGCTGAAGTGTTAACATTATTTTCTGATTGTCACTGAAGTTTTTTTTTACTAGAGGTTAACTAAGGTTACAACCTTACAGAAATATCTGGGACTTTCAACCCTATTATTCCCATTGTTTTGTGACCTCATGTCATTTGTTGTTTCTTAGTACAGCTAGAGGCAAACCATGTGATATTTGAGGCAAAGCAGCAAGAGTTAAAAAACAACATCATTGATTTGAATAAGGTAAGCACTTTGTATCATATTGTTTGAAATAAGTTGACTTTATAGCACTTTGTATCATATTGTTTGAAATATGTTGACTTTATAGCACTTTGTATCATATTGTTTGAAATAAGTTGACTTTATAGCACTTTGTAT
>NW_013847003.1:0-400 GCF_000517525.1 Limulus polyphemus
AGTTAAATATTGTGTCTTCTTATTGACAGTACACAGTATCGTTAAATCTTATGTCTTCTTATTGACAGTACATAGTATCGTTAAATCTTGTCTCTTCTTATTGACAGTAGACAGTATCGTTAAATCTTGTGTCTTTTTATTGATAGTACACAGTATTGTTAAATCGTGTTTCTTCTTATTGACAGTACACAGTTTTGTTAAATAATATGTCTTCTTATTGAAAGTACAGAGTATCGTTAAATCTTGTCTTCTTTTTGACAGTACACAGTATCGTTAAATCTTGTGTCTTCTTATTGAAAGTACACAGTATCGTTAAATCTTGTGTCTTCTTTTTGACAGTGCACAGTATCGTTAAATCTTGTGTCTTCTTATTGACAGTACACAGTATCGTTAAATATAG
>NW_013847004.1:0-377 GCF_000517525.1 Limulus polyphemus
GGATACTTCAAAACAGATTATTTAACAAACTAACCCGTACAATATCTGTAGGATACTTCAAAACAGATGATTAAACAAACTAATCTGTACAATATCTGTAAGATACTTCAAAACAGATTATTAAACAAACTAATCTGTAAAATATTTGTAAGGTACTTCCAAACAGATTATTAAACAAACTAATATGTACAATATCTGTAAGATACTTCAAAACAGATTATTAAACAAACTAATCTGTACAATATCTGTAAGGTACTTAAACCAGATTATTAAACAAACTAATATCTACAATATCTGTAAGATACTTCAAAACAGATTATTAAACAAACTAATCTGTACAATATCTGTAAGATACTTCAAAACAGATTATTAAACAA
>NW_013847005.1:0-487 GCF_000517525.1 Limulus polyphemus
ATATAAGCCGTTTGCACACCATAACGTCTGTTACCAAACGAGTAATACAAATCCAAAAAGAAAGGTAAGAGATTCAGATTAGCCATGTCGAATTTCTTGTCATTAAGTCATTTGTGTACTGTATGGAAATCTAAAGCTAGAACGATATTTGATACAGAAACACTAGTTTGTTGTTCCTCTTTCTCTCAATAATTTCTGACTTCTGTAACTATTGACGTTGATATGTCTTGTTTTTGTGTTCTCGTCAGACAAAGTATCGCCAGGTGAATTTTTGGTATTTTTTTGCAACAATTCAATTACAATTTAACAATTTAAAAGTTTTCTCTTTGCTTTCCTTCTTCGGTTGAATTCGTTAAGGATCTTCTTTTTAAACTTAACTTTTGGTGTGTTTTATCTAGCTTTGTAACGATGAACGTGTTTTCTCGGGATAATTCTCTTTTTTTCTGCATGGTTTCATGTTTTCTCCCTATTGAAAGTAATTAAACCC
>NW_013847006.1:0-737 GCF_000517525.1 Limulus polyphemus
AACGATACTGTGTACTGTCAATAAGAAGACACAAGATTTAACAATACTGTGTACTGTCAATAAGAAGACACAAGATTTAACAATACAGTGTAATGTCAATAAGAAGACACAAGATTTAACAATACTGTGTCTGTCAATAAGATGACACAAGATTTAACGATACTGTGTACTTTCAATAAGAAGACACAAGATTTAACAATACTGTGTTCTGTCAATAAGAAGACACAAGAGTACACAGTATCGTTAAATATTGAACTTCTTTCTTGTGTCTTATTGACAGAACACAGTATCGTTAAATCTTGTGTCTTCTTATTGACAGTACACAGTATCGTTAAATCTTGTGTCTTTTTATAGATAGTACACAGTATTGCTAAATCGTGTGTCTTCTTATTGACAGTACACAGTATCGTTAAATCTGTGTCTTCTTATTGATAGTACACAGAATTTATAAATCTTGTGTCTTCTTATTGACAGTACACAGTATTGTTCATTCTTGTGTTTTCTTATTGAAAGTACACAGTATCGTTAAATCTTGTGTCATCTTATTGACAGTACACAGTATCGTTAAATCTTGTGTCTTCTTATTGACAGTACACAGTACCGTTAAATCTGTGTCTTCTTATTGATAGTACACAGTATTTATAAAAAGACACAAGATTTAACGTACTGTCAATAAGAAGACACAAGATTTAACGATACTGTGTACTGTCAATAAGAAGACAAAAGATTTAACGATT
>NW_013847007.1:0-375 GCF_000517525.1 Limulus polyphemus
GTACATATAGAGGACTTTAGTAGATTTAACTAAGTATCTATAGGATTGTGTTAGACTTACCAACGTACATATAGAGGACTTTAGTAGATTTACCTAAGTATCTATAGGATTGTGTCAGACTAACCAAAGTACATATAGAGGACTTTAGTAGATTTACCTAAGTATCTATAGGATTGTGTTAGACTTACCAAAGTACATATAGAGGACTTTAGTAGATTTACCTAAGTATGTATAGGATTATGTTAGACTTACAAAGTACATATGGAGGACTTTAGTAGATTTACCTAAGTATCTATAGGATTGTGTTAGACTTACCAAAGTACATATAGAGGACTTTAGTAGATTTACCTAAGTATGTATAGGATTGTGTTAGAC
>NW_013847008.1:0-377 GCF_000517525.1 Limulus polyphemus
ACTAGATAGGGTAGTCTGGTATATATATATAAGAGGATGACAACGTGACGCGATAATGTGTGTGTGTAGATAGTGAGTAATTGAACTGCAGTCAGAAGTATTGTTGACGTTCGTTGATATAGCGTTTGTTAAAGAGCGATTGTTGAAAATAAGTGTATCGTAAAGTTGTATTCGGAAAGAATAAACCAGTTTTATTAAGTAAGGACTTGTGTCGCTAAAGTTTCGTCGGAACGAAGTTACGGAAAATTAATTAATAAATGGAGACGTAACACTATGTTTAATGTATTTTAAAAGCTTATTAAATTGTTTTATTAGTTACTACGGTGATGAATCTTGGTTTTAATATTTGAAGTTGGGGTCAAATTGGAATGTTGATA
>NW_013847009.1:0-946 GCF_000517525.1 Limulus polyphemus
TACTGTGTACTGTCAATAAGAAGACACAATATTTAACTATACTGTGTACTGTCAATAAGAAGACACAAGATTTAACAATACTGTGTACTCTCAATAAGAAGACACAAGATTTAACAATGCTGTGTACTGTCAATAAGAAAACACAAGATTTAACAAAACTATGTACTGTCAATAAGAAGACACAGGATTTATAAATACTGGGTACTATCAATAAGAACACACAAGATTTAACAATACTGTGTACTGTACAGTACACATTATCGTTGAATATTGTGTCTTTTTATTGACAGTACAAAGTATTGTTAAATCTTGTGTGTTCTTATTGATAGTACCCAGTATTTATAAATCTTGTGTCTTCTTATTGACAGTACATAGTTTTCAGTAATAAAACACAAGATTTAACAATAATGTGTCCTGTCAATAAGAAGACAAGATTTAACTAATACTGTGTAATTCTTATTGACAGACACAAGATACACAGTATCGTTAATTGTGTCTTCTTATCAACAGCAGTATCGTTAAATCCTTTGACAGTACACTTAAATCTTGTGTCTTCTTAACAGTATCGGTACTGCCAATAAGAATACACAAGATTTAACGATACTGTGTACTGTCAATAAGAAGACACATGATTTAACGATACTGTGTAGTTTCAATAAGAAGACACAAGATTTATAAATACTGGGTACTATCAATAAGAACACACAAGATTTAACAAAACTGTGTACTGTCAATAAGAAGACACAAGATTTAACAATACTGTGTACTATCAATAAAAGACACAAGATTTAACGATACTGTGTACTGTACAATAAGAAGACACAAGATTTAACAATACTGTGTACTTTAATAAGAAGACACAAGATTAAACGGTACTGTGTACTCTCAATAAGAAGACACAAGATTTAACTATACTGTGTACTGTCAATAAGAAGATACAAGATTT
>NW_013847010.1:0-377 GCF_000517525.1 Limulus polyphemus
AATAAATCCTTTTTCTTCTTATTGACAGGACACAGTATTGTTAAATTATGTCTTCTTATTGACAGTACACAGTATTGATAAATCCTGTATCTTCTTATTGACAGGACACAGTATTGTTAAATCTTGTGTTTTCTTTTTGACAGTACACAGTATTGATAAATCCTGTATCTTCTTATTGACAGGACACAGTATTGTTAAATCTTGTGTCTTTTTACTGACAGTACACAGTATCGTTAAATCTTGTGGCTTGTTATTGATAGTGCACAGTATCATTAAATGTTATGACTTGTTATGATAGTACACAGTATCGTTAAATCTTGTGTCTTCTTATTGACAGGACACAGTATTGTTATATTATGTTTCTTCTTATTGACAGT
>NW_013847011.1:0-914 GCF_000517525.1 Limulus polyphemus
GATTTAACGATACTGTGTACTGTCAATAAGAAGACACAAGATTTAACACTACTGTATACTGTCAATAAGAAGACACAAGATTTAGCAATACTGTGTACTATCAATAAGAAGACACACGTATTTAGAATACTGTGTACTATCAATAAAGACACAAGATTTAACGATACTGTGTACTGTCAATAAGAAGACACAAGATTTAACGATACTGTGTACTGTCAATAAGAAGACACAAGATTTAACGATACTGTTTACTGTCAATAAGAAGACACAGTACACAGTATCGTTAAATCTTGTGTCTTCTTATTGACAGTACACAGTATCATTAAATCTTGTGTCTTCTTATTGACAGAACACAGTATCGTTAAATCTTGTGTCTTCTTATTGACAGTACACAGTATTGTTAAATCTTGTGTCTTCTTATTGACAGGACATATTATTGTTAAATCTTGTGTCTTCTTACTGACAGTACACATTATCATTGAATATTGTGACTTCTTATTGACAATACACAGTATTGTTAAATCTTGTGTCTTCTTATTGACAGTACACAGTATAGTTAAATCTTGTGTCTTCTTATTTACAGTACACAGTATAGTTAAATCTTGTGTCTTCTTATTTACAGTACACAGTATCGTTAAATCTTGTTAAATCTTGTGTCTTCTTATTGACGATAGTGTGTACTGTCAAATAAGAAGACACAAGATTTAACGATACTGTGTACTGTCAATAAGAAGACACAAGATTTACGATACTGTGTACTGTCAATAAGAAGGCACAAGATATAACGATAGTGTGTACTGTCAATAAGAAGACCCCATATTTAACGATACTCTGTACTGTCAAAAAGAAGACACAAGATTTAACGATACTGTGTACTCTCAATAAGAAGACACAAGATTTAACAATACTGTGTA
>NW_013847012.1:0-620 GCF_000517525.1 Limulus polyphemus
GTAAAACAATTAACACCTTAGTGGCGACCAGGTATGGGCAGCATCATGTTGTCAAAACAATTAACACCTTAGTGACGATCAGGTATGGGCAGCAGCATGTTGACAAAACAATTAATACATTAGTAGCGACCAGGTATGGGTAGCTGCATGTTGTCAAAACAATTAACACCTTAGTGACGATCAGGTATGGGCAGCAGCATGTTGACAAAACAATTAATACATTAGTAGCGACCAGGTATGGGTAGCTGCATGTTGTAATAACAATTAATACATTAGTGACGACCAGATACAGGTAGCTGCATGTTGTAAAAACAATTAATACATTAGTACGACCAGGTATGGGTAGCAGCATGTTGTCAAAACAATTAATACATTAGTAGCGACCAGATACAGGTAGCTGCATGTTGTCAAAACAATTAATACATTAGTGGCGACCAGGTATGGGCAGCAGCATGTTGTAAAAACAATTAATACATTAGTAGCGACCAGGTATGGGTAGCTGCATGTTGACAAAACAATTAACACCTTAGTGGCGACCAGGTATGGGCAGCAGCATGTTGTCAAAACAATTAACACCTTAGTGACGATCAGGTATGGGTAGCAGCATGTTGTCAAAAACA
>NW_013847013.1:0-377 GCF_000517525.1 Limulus polyphemus
TTGTATGAACGTTCGTCGCATACTTGCGTACTTACATGCAAAATTCTAGCCATCTATTGTCATTTTTGCAACTTTTGTGGTCATTTTATGTTACTCTTTTATTGGCTTTTCTGAAAGCGCATGTGTACTGCAGTGAAGCTTTTGGTTACTAATTGTTTTTCGATTTCTTGTTACCAGAGGGTCCTAAATTGATGATACTTCACCAAATTTGGTATGTAGGTACACTTTAACGTTGCGTAGTAATATGCAGAGTTTTACCTTCCTACTGTTTGTTTTAAAGGAGTTATGGAAGGTTTTGCGTTTTGTACCAGTATTTCGTTCCATTTGGACCGATCTTCTCGAAATTTTTTCAGTAAGGTTCGTTGCATGCTTGCGAA
>NW_013847014.1:0-395 GCF_000517525.1 Limulus polyphemus
TATAAATGTATAACATTGGTCATGATATCTATCGTTACTTACTTTTATCAGTTTCTATAAAGTGGTAAACCGTATAATTGTATAACATTGGTCATGATATCTATCGTTACTTACTTTTATCAGTTTCTATAAAGTAGTAAACCGTATAAAAGTATGACATTGGTCATGATTATCTATCGTTACTTACTTTTATCAGTTTCTATAAAGTGGTAAACCGTATAAAAGTATGACATTGGTCATGATATCTATCGTTACTTACTGTTATCAGTTTCTATAAAGTGGTAAACCGTATAAAAGTATGACATTGGTCATGATATCTATCGTTACTTACTTTTATCAGTTTCTATATAGTAGTAAATCGTATAAAAAGTATGACATTGGTCATGATATCTATC
>NW_013847015.1:0-580 GCF_000517525.1 Limulus polyphemus
AAGAGACTTACTGGTTGTAGTTTACAAGTGTTTACAATGAAATGTGTGATTAAAAAACTTAATGTTGTTTGATTACAAGTGTTTACAACCAAATACATCATTAAAATACTTATACTTCTGGACTACAAGTGTTTACAACCAAATATGTGATTAAATGACTGAATGGTGGTACACTACAAGTGTTTAAAATGAAATGTGTGATTAAGAGACTTATTGGTTGTAGTTTACAAGTGTTTACAACCAAATATGTGGTTAAAAACTTGATGATGGTATTCTACAAAAGTTTACAACCAAATATGTGATTAAATGACTTAATGGTGGTACATTACAAGAGTTTACAATGAAATGTGTGATTAAAAACTTAATGTTGATCGATTACAAGTGTTTACAACCAAATACGTCATTAAAATACTTATACTTCTGGACTACAAATGTTTACAACCAAATACATCATTAAAATACTTATACTTCTGGACTACAAATGTTTACAACCAAATATGTGATTAAATGACTTAATGGTGGTACATTAAAAGTTGTTATGTATCTGCTTGTTTGATAATTTCCGGTAAAAATTCTTTCT
>NW_013847016.1:0-373 GCF_000517525.1 Limulus polyphemus
TCTACATACATTACATATATACATGTCTACATACATTACATATATATATATCTACATACATTACATATATATATATATCTACATACATTACATATATATCTACATACATTACATATATATATATATACATACATTACATATACATATATATATACATACATTACATATATACATGTCTACATACATTACATATATACATGTCTACATACATTACATATATATACATGTCTACATACATTACATATATATATATATCTACATACATTACATATATACATGTCTACATACATTACATATATATACATGTCTACATACATTACATATATATATATATCTATACATACATTACATATATATATATATCTATACATAC
>NW_013847017.1:0-359 GCF_000517525.1 Limulus polyphemus
GTAATATCTCTCACATAGTATTAGTAAACACTCAACAGTTAATAAATTAACTGCCAAGTGTTTACTAATACCATGAGAGCGACATCACTACAATAAAATTTATCTTTATTGTAGTAATGAGCGATACATGGTATTAGTAAACACTTGACAGTTAAAATTTATCTTTATAGTAGTAATATCGCTCTCATGATATTACTAAATACTTGACAGTTAATATGAATCTTTATTGTAGTAATATCGTTCTCATGGTATTAGTAAACACTTGGCAGTTAATATTTATCTTTATTGTAATGATATCGCTCTCATGGTATTAGTAATTGTTTGATAGTTAATGTTTATTTTTATTGTAGTAATATCGC
>NW_013847018.1:0-579 GCF_000517525.1 Limulus polyphemus
AAGAAAACTAAAAACACGTTTTCAAAGTCAAAAAAATCTAGTGGAAAACGGACTAAAAAGACCTTTATCAATGTCAACAAAATCTGGAGGAAGGAAGATTAAAAGTCCGTTATAACAGTCGACCAAATATAGTTGAAAACTGACTAAAACCACCCATATCATTGTCAACAAAATCTAGTGGAAGGAAAACTAAAAGACATTTATAACAGTCGACAAAATATAGTTTAAGAAGTATTAAAAATACCATTATGAAAGTCATTAAAATATAGTGTAAGAAAGACTAAAAATACCGCTATCAAAATCGAAAATATCTAGTCTAAGAAGGCCTAAAAAGACAGTTATGAAAGTCGACAAAATCGAGTGGACGAAAACTAAAAATCCGTTTTCCACTAGATTTTTTTGACTTTGAAAACGTGCCTAAAAGGAACTTTATCAATGTCAACAAAATCTGGAGGATGAAAGACTAAAAGACCGTTATAACAGTGGCCAAATTTAGTGGAAAACTGAATAAAACGACCCATATCAATGTCAACAAAATCTAGTGGAAGGAAGACTAAAAAGACCGTTATAACAGTCGAC
>NW_013847019.1:0-377 GCF_000517525.1 Limulus polyphemus
AACGCTGTGCCACTGGGGGCCACAATAATGGAACTCGGACTGTGAATCCATTCTAACTGCTAAGTGACGCTCGATAAATGATTGGAGAAACACTAATGTTTGAACTTTCCTTTCATCAAAGTGATATGCACCTAATTAAACTGGCACATGAAATATAGATCGACATACTTTATTGTTGTACTTATACTTGAATAAATGTTTATATATTGAGTTTATATTCTAATTTGAATAAACAGTCTTAAAACTACTGTTATCGAATGACAAGCTGTTGTTTTGAACGAAATTCAAATTTACTTTAAGTTTGACTCAATGACTTTAAGGAATTAACTTATGAACGTTATTATTTATGATATTTAAAAAAAATATTGTTCTATTTC
>NW_013847020.1:0-377 GCF_000517525.1 Limulus polyphemus
CACAGTATTGTTAAATCTTGTGTCTTCTTATCGCAAGTACACAGTTTTGTTAAATCTTGTGTCTTCTTATTGAAAGTACACAGTATCGTTAAATATTGCGGGGTTTTAGTGATAGTACACAGTATCGTTAAATCTTGTGTCTTCTTACTGATAGTGAACAATATCGTTGAATCTTGTGGCTTGTTAGTGATAGTACACAGTATTGTTAAAACGTTTGTCTTCTTATTGATAATACACAGTATCGTTAAATCTTGTGTCTTGATATTGAAAGTACACAGTATCGTTAAATCTTGTGGCTTGTAATTGACAGTACACAGTATCGTTAAATCTTATGGCTTGTTGTTGATAATACACAGTATCGTTAAATCTTGTGTCTA
>NW_013847021.1:0-376 GCF_000517525.1 Limulus polyphemus
AAAATAGTAGTCCTGATGTAGCTTGTATAGAAGATTTGGTCAGTATTAAGATAATAGTCCTGATGTAGCTTGTATAGGACATTAGTTTCCTGGTGTTATTGTAATAATTGCCACATTAACGAAGACTGACATATTAAAAGTGATCTTTATTTCGGTAATTGAAACTCATCCTTGGATAAACCTCAGACCGCATAATCGGAATAAACTTTAGAAACTAATAATGGTTGGAGACGGCTTGAATGGGTAATGAAGAAAAACTTTAATATAAGTTTAACATAACAGAATAACATACCTGATGATAACAAAACCTTGTCGAAACGTTGTACATTTGCTGTTATATTAAAGTTTTTCTTCATTACCCATTCAAGCCGTCTCC
>NW_013847022.1:0-377 GCF_000517525.1 Limulus polyphemus
CCAACATATGTTGTGCATATCACATGCTACGATCCAATTCACCTACAGCTACAGAACATGCCATCTCCATACGAACGTCTGATCAACAGATGTTGTACATACCACATGCTACGATCCAATTCATCTACAGCTACAGAACATACCATCTCCATACGAACGTCTGATCAACAGATGCTGTGCATACCACATGCTACGATCCAATTCATCTACAGCTACAGAACATATCATATCCATACGAACGTCTGATCAACAGATGTTGTGCATACCACATGCTATGATCCAATTCACCTACAGCTACAGAACATACCATCTCCATACGAACGTCTGATCAACAGATGCTGTGCATACCACATGCTACGATCCAATTCATCTACAGC
>NW_013847023.1:0-377 GCF_000517525.1 Limulus polyphemus
TTCTTCTATTAAATGAGGGATGCAGAAGAGACCTAATAGTCAAAACAAGTAGTTCCTCGTCTTCTACTAGATGAGGGATGCAGAAGACACCACGTGGTGGTCAAAAGAAGTTGTTCCTCTTCTTCTACTAGATGACGGATGCAAAAAACACCACATAGTGGTCAAAAGAAGTGCTTCCTCTTCTTCTATAAGATGACGGATGCAGAAGACACCACGTAGTGGTCAAAAGAAGTTGTTCCTCATCTTCTATTAGATAAGGAATGCAGAAGACTCCACGTAGTGGTCTAAACAAGTTGTTCCTCTTCTTTTATTAGATGACGGATGCAGAAGACACCACGTAGTGGTCAAAACAAGTTGTTCCTCTTTTTCTATTAAAA
>NW_013847024.1:0-377 GCF_000517525.1 Limulus polyphemus
AGTGTTAAAAAAACATAGGTAGAAGTAATAATTTAGCAATAAGGAAACATAGGTAGAACTATATCATTTAGCAATAAGGAAACATAGGTAGAACTATATCATTTAGTGTTAAGAAAACATAGGTAGAACTATATCATTTAGCAATAAGGAAACATAGATAGAACTATATCATTTAGCAATAAGGAAACATAGGTAGAACTACATCATTTAGCAATAAGGAAACATAGGTAGAACTACATCATTTAGCATTAAGGAACATAGGTAGAACTACATCATTTAGCATTAAGGAACATAGGTAGAACTCCATCATTTAGCAATAAGGAAACACAGGTAGAACTCCATCATTTAGCAATAAGGAAACACAGGTAGAACTACAT
>NW_013847025.1:0-379 GCF_000517525.1 Limulus polyphemus
CTCTTCTTGTTTATTTTCTTTCTCCTCCCACAATTGCTGTAATTTCTCTTCTTGTTTATTTTGTTGTTCGAGCTGCCACTGTTGCAGGTTTTCTTGCCACTGCTGTAATCTTTCTTCTTGTTTCTTTTCTTTTTCCTCCAACAACTGCTGTAATTTCTCTTGTTTATTTTGCTGTTCGAGCTGCCATTGTTGCAGGTTTTCTTGCAACTGCTCTTGTCTCTCTTCTTGCTTCTTTCCTTTTTCCTCTAACAACTGCTGTAATCTCTCTTCTTGTTTCTTTTCTTTTTTCTCCAACAACTGTTGTAATCTCTCTTCTTGTTTAATTTCTCGTTCTTCTTGTTTCTTTTCTTGTTTATTTTGTTGTTCGAGCTGCCATTGT
>NW_013847026.1:0-210 GCF_000517525.1 Limulus polyphemus
GCTAAATCGTGTGTCTTTTTATTGAGAGTAGACAGAATTGTTAAATCTTGTGTCTTCTTATTCGGAGTACACAGTATAGTTAAATCTTGTGTCTTCTTATTGGCAGTACACAGTATCGTTAAATCTTGTGTCTTCTTACTGACAGTACACAGTATCGTTAAATCTTATGCCTTCTTATTGACAGTACACAGTATCGTTAAATCTTGTGCC
>NW_013847027.1:0-712 GCF_000517525.1 Limulus polyphemus
GTAACTGGTGATTTTACTGCAAGTAGAGATCATCGTTTCAGTTTAACTAGTAACTGGTGATTTTACTGCAAGTAGAGATCATCGTTTCAGTTTAACTAGTAACTGGTGATTTTACTGCATGTAAAGATCATCGTTTCAGTTTAACTAGTAACTGGTGATTTTACTGCATGTAGAGATCATCGTTTCAGTTTAACTAGTAACTGGTGATTTTACTGCAAGTAGAGATCATCGTTTCAGTTTAACTAGTAACTGGTGATTTTACTGCAAGTAGAGATCATCGTTTCAGTTTAACTACTAACTGGTGATTTTACTACAAGTAGAGATCATCGTTTCAGTTTAACTAGTAACTGGTGATTTTACTGCATGTAAAGATCATCTAGTTAAACTGAAACGTAACTGGTGATTTTACTGCAAGTAGAGATCATCGTTTCAGTTTAACTAGTAACTGGTGATTTTACTGCATGTAAAGATCATCGTTTCAGTTTAACTAGTAACTGGTGATTTTACTGCATGTAGAGATCATCGTTTCAGTTTAACTAGTATCTGGTGATTTTACTGCAAGTAGAGATCATCGTTTCAGTTTAGCTAGTAACTGGTGATTTTACTGCATGTAAAGATCATCGTTTCAGTTTAACTAGTAACTGGTGATTTTACTGCATGTAAAGATCATCGTTTCAGTTTAACTAGTAACTGGTGATTTTACTGCATGTAA
>NW_013847028.1:0-410 GCF_000517525.1 Limulus polyphemus
GTTTACTTTCAATAAGAAGACACAAGATTTAACAATACTGTGTACTGTCAATAAAAAGACACAAGATTTAACGATACTGTGTACTGTCAATAAGAAGACACAAGATTTAACGATACTGTGTAATGTCAATTAGAAGACACAAGATTTAACGATACTGTGTACTGTCAATAAGAAGACACGAGATTTAACGATACTGTGTACTGTCAATAAGAAGACACGAGATTTAACAAAACTGTGTACTGTCAATAAGAAGACACAAGATTTAACAATACTGTGTACTATCAATAAGAAGACACAAGATTTAACAATACTGTGTCTTTCAATAAGAAGACACAAGATTTAACAAAACTATGTACTGTCAAAAAGAAGACACACGATTTTAGCAATACTGTGTACTTTCAATAAAAAGA
>NW_013847029.1:0-816 GCF_000517525.1 Limulus polyphemus
CTACTGCAGATGGTTAAGTGTTCCATGAAACATTAGAAACTACTGCAGGTGGTTAAGCATTCCATGAAACCTTGGAAAGTATTATAGATGCTGTTCTGTTTCATCGGGTCTTTGTTTAGACTTGGGAGGGTCAGGTGCAATGTAGACCTCTTCCTCACGCATCGTGGATGTAATTTCTCCCTCAGCATAAGTGTTGTTTTAATTTTTCAGCATTTTGATTTGTCGACATTTTTGTATACTGTCAAATGTTGAACGCGACATAAAAGAGAGTATTGCTTTCACAAGTGTTTATAATATGAATTCAGTTCCACTATGAAGGCCATGTCCAATTATGTTCTAACGTTCACCATTTACAATGGGATATAATTGTTACTTTTAATGTCATTCATAATGTGGCTTATTCTATGTGTATATACATAACACTATGAAGGCCATGTCCAATTATGTTCTAACGTTCACCATTTACAATGGGATATAATTGTTACTTTTCCACATTATGAATGACATTATACACATAGAATAAGTTACATAAATACCCTTTTATTACACTATATTATATAATTATTTTAGGTAGGTCTAGCAATAGGTGACATATTACTAAACCTATAGTACATATTTATAGGCTGATTTCAGTAATGTATGACATAACGATCTAGTGCGCGTAACGTTTTGTTTTTTATGTAGTCTTTTCTTGAAATACGTGAATGATCTTTTTAGAAGTCTGTCATGGAGTGGTTGTAAGTTTGCGTATTTGTGTAGGAAGTGAGAATTTGTTGAGTGAGGAGCTTTGTATGCGCTAGTGAGTATTACATTTTC
>NW_013847030.1:0-580 GCF_000517525.1 Limulus polyphemus
CAACTAGATTTACTACAGTGTCTACCATTGTATAAGCAGCTAGATTTGCTACAGTGTCGACCATTGTATAGGTAGCTAGATTTGCTACAGCGTCTACCATTGTATAGGCAGCTAGATTTGCTACAGTGTCTACCATTGTATAGGTAGCTAGATTTGCTACAGTGTCTACCATTGTATAGGCAGGTAGATTTACTACAGTGTCTACGATTGTATAGGCAGGTAGATTTACTACAGTGTCTACCATTGTATAGGCAGCTAGATTTACTACAGTGTCTACCATTGTATATGCAGCTAGATTTGCTACAGTGTCTACCATTGTATAGGCAGCTAGATTTACTACAGTATATACCATTGTATAGGCAGCTAGATTGGCTACAGTGTCTACCATTGTATAGGCAGCTAGATTTGCTACAGTGTCTACCATTGTATAGGCAGCTAGATTTGCTACAGTGTCTACCATTGTATAGGTAGCTAGATTTGCTACAGTGTCTACTATTGTATAGGCAGCTAGATTTACTACAGTGTCTACCATTGTATAGGCAGCTAGATTTACCTACAGTGTCTACCATTGTATAGGCAA
>NW_013847031.1:0-526 GCF_000517525.1 Limulus polyphemus
TAATTACAAGAGCATGCCAAACCTCAATACATCTTAAGGTCATAAAGACCCCGTGTATTCACTTATTATATAAAATACAGTTAGAATTACAAAAGCTTCCAAATATCAATACATCATAAGGTCATAAAACCCGTGTGTTCTTTTGTTATATAAAATACTCTTATAATTACAACAGAATGTCAATGTAAAATACATTACAAAGTCATTAAGACCCCGTGTATTCACTTGTTTTATAAGATACAGTTATAGTTACAACAGCAAGTCATAGTACATTACATCATAAGGTCATATCGACCCAGTGTATTCACTTGTTATATAAAATACATTTATAATTACAACAGTATATCGTAGTACAATACATCATAAGTTCATAAAGAAACTGTATTTTATGTAACAAGTGAATACACGGGGATAATTAGAAAAGCGTTCCAAATAAGGTCATAAAGACCCCGTGTATTCACTTGTTATATAAAATACAGTTATAATTACAATAGCATGTCATTGTACAATACACCTTAAGATCATA
>NW_013847032.1:0-377 GCF_000517525.1 Limulus polyphemus
CTCTAGTTACCGAATTTATAACCACCATACTCATTTTTAGCATTACTTGGTACAACTACTCCATCAACACCTAGGTGTAACTCTAGTTAGAGAATTTATAACCACCATACTCATCTTTAGCCTTACTTGGAACAATTACTCCATGAACACTTATGTTTAAATCCTGTTACCGAATTTATAACCCCCATACTCATCTTTAGCGTTATTTGGTAAAACAACTCCACGAACACCAAGGTGTAACTCTAGTTACAGAATTTGCAACCACCATACTCATCTGTAGCGTTATTTGGTACAACAACTCCACGAATACCTAGGTGTAACACTAGTTACCGAATTTATAACCACCATATTCATCTCTATCCTTACTTGGTAGAACT
>NW_013847033.1:0-439 GCF_000517525.1 Limulus polyphemus
CTGTGTACTGTCCCTTGTGTCTTCTTATTATTTAACGATACTGTGTACTGTCGTCCTTTCTTATTACAAGATTTAACGATAGTGTGTATTGTCAATAAGAAGACACTAGATTTAACAATACTGTGTACTCTCAATAAGAAGACACAAGATTTAACGATACTGTGTACTGTCAATAAGAAGACACAAGATTTAACGATACTGTGTACTGTCAATAAGAAGTTACAAGATTCAACAATACTGTGTACTTTCGATAAGAAGACACAAGATTTTAACGATACTGTGTACTGTCAATAAGAAGACACAAGATTTAACGATACTGTGTACTGTCAATAAGAAGACACAAGATTTAACGATACTGTGTACTGTCAATAACAAGCCACAAGAATTAACAATACTGTGTACTATCACTAACAAGCCACAAGATTTAAAGATACTGTGT
>NW_013847034.1:0-877 GCF_000517525.1 Limulus polyphemus
GGATTAAACAGAGCAGTCCAACTGTACAATACTAAACTCTAACTAAGGGATTAAACATAGCAATCCAACTGTACAATACTAAACTCTAACTAAGAGATTAAACAGAGCAGTCCAACTGTACAATACTAAACTCTAACTAAGTGATTAAACAGAACAGTTCAACTGTACAATACTAAACTCTAACTAAGTGATTAAACAGAACAGTCCAAATGTTACAATACTACACCCTAACTAAGAGATTAAACAGAGCAGTTCAACTGTACAATACTAAACTCTAACTAAGTGATTAAACACAGAGCAGTCCAATTGTACAATACTAAATTCTAACTAAGGGATTAAACATAGCAATCCAACTGTTACAATACTAAACACTAACTAAGTGATTAAACAGAACAGTCCAACTGTTACAATACTACACACTAACTAAGTGATCAATAAGCGCAGTCCAACTGTTACAATACTAAACTCTAACTAAGTGATTAAACATAGCAATCCAACTGTAAAATACTAAACTCTAGCTAAGTGATTAAACAGAGCAGTCCAACTGTACAATACTAAACACTAACTAAGTGATCAAACAGAGCAGTACAACTGTTACAATACTAAACTCTAACTAAGTGATTGAACATAGCAATCCAACTGTAAAATACTAAACTCTAGCTAAGTGATTAAACAGAGCAGTCCAACTGTAAAATACTAAACTCTAACTAAGTGATTAAACAGAACAGTCCAACTGTTACAATACTACACACTAACTAAGTGATCAAACAGAGCAGTCCAACTGTTACAATACTAAACTCTAACTAAGTGATTGAACATAGCAATCCAACTGTAAAATACTAAACTCTAGCTAAGTGATTAAACAGAACAGTCCAAC
>NW_013847035.1:0-378 GCF_000517525.1 Limulus polyphemus
CGTTTTCGTTTTTCGCTTTTACTCTTGTAATTACAATTTACAGTTAAAATCCAATCCAAACTAACAGCGACATAACGGCATACCTCTTTTTTTATGTTATTTGATTGTTTGACGTCATGTTTAATGATGTAAGTGGATCGTGGGTTGTGTGAAGAGACTGAAGCCTAATCTACTGCAACGTAAAGATAGAACTGCCAACTGCAACAACTTCCGCGAATAAAGAGTCCTTTAAACGCGCTCTATTTTTATATAAACTTTTCAAAAAAGAACACACGTACGTTTATTTTAAGGGTGGAATTAGCATTAAAACTCCATTGTTTTACATCCAAAACTAACTAACTAATATGGCAGTAATTTAGGTTTTTAAATCTCACAAGC
>NW_013847036.1:0-376 GCF_000517525.1 Limulus polyphemus
AACGTTATAATGTAAATATAGTTGTAGACCGCACGCTATAATATAGTTGTAGACTGCACGTTATAGTGTAAATATAGTTGTAGACCGTACGTTATAATGTAAATATAGTTGTAGACCGCACGCTATAATATAGTTGTAGACCGCATGCTATAGTGTAAATAGTTGTAGACCGCACGTTATAGTGTAAATATAGTTGTAGACCACACGCTATAGTGTAAATATAGTTGTAGACTGAACGTTATAGTGTAAATATAGTTGTAGACCGCACGCTATAATATAGTTGTAGACCGCACGTTATAGTGTAAATATAGTTGTAGACCGTACGTTATAATGTAAATATAGTTGTAGACCGCACGCTATAGTGTAAATATAGTTG
>NW_013847037.1:0-725 GCF_000517525.1 Limulus polyphemus
TTTTCAATGGATATTATAGCATTAATTAGAAATATTGTGTCTGAATTTTGAGCTTTCCGACGTATTAAGCACTATCCGATATTTTTCTATTAATTTTGCATCAGAAACTCTTTGCTTAACCTAGAGTAAAAACAATCGAAATGTTGGAGTTTATTTTATAAGAAGACGTCACGGCCACTAAACATTCGGATTTTATTTGAACAATCTTTATTTTAAAGCTATTCTTTGTTTGCAATATAACTGAAGACAAATAAAAAGAAAAAACAGTAAAATCGAAGCTAGCCGAAGTTTTAATAACAGAATACAAAATAACTATTGGGAACTTTGATGAAAGGATATCCATTTTGAAAGCCTTACACCGAGGGCATCTTTGTATTGAAATATGAGGAAAAACAATTTTTTTCAAAATTTGGACAAAAACATGGGCTATAGCCTTTGCTTTTCGGTGAAAATGTGAATTTTTTTTGGAAAATAGAAAAAGCCTTCTTTTTTATTAGATTTTCAATTGATATAATATTTCTAATTAATGCTATAGTGTCTGAATTTTGAGCTTTCCACGTCATTAAGCACTATCCGATATTTTTCTATTAATTTTGCATCAGAAACAGTCTTTTTTCTATTTTCCAAAAAAATTCATATTTTCACCGAAAAGCAAAGGCTATAGCCCATGTTTTTGTACAAATTTTAAAAAAAATTGTTTTTCCTCATATTTCAATACAAAGATG
>NW_013847038.1:0-377 GCF_000517525.1 Limulus polyphemus
CTACGAGTATAGGCCTTATCTATTATACAAGTATAGGACTTATCTATTATACAATTATAGGACTTATCTATTATACAAGTATAGGCCTTATCTATTATACAAGTATAGGCCTTATCTATTATACGAGTATAGACCTTATCTATTATACAAGTATAGGCCTTATCTATTATACAAGTATAGGACTTATCTATTATACGAGTATAGGCCTTATCTATTATACGAGTATAGACCTTATCTATTATACAAGTATAGGACTTATCTATTATACGAGTATAGGACTTATCTATTATACAAGTATAGGCGTTATCTATTATACAAGTATAGGACTTATCTATTATACAAGTATAGGACTTATCTATTATATGAGTATAGGACTT
>NW_013847039.1:0-566 GCF_000517525.1 Limulus polyphemus
ATTCAAGCCGTCTCCAGCCACTATTAGTCTCAAAGTGGGTTCCTCGTCATCGAATAATATATAGTTTATTGTTCTTTAAAAAACGTAAACCTGAATGAAGCATGAAACAGAATCTCAACGAGTGCTTGCCTTAAATTTCGAGTAATTTTTTTCCATATCATTTTGTTTGGGAAAATCAAAACCAGGGTAAAATTATATATACACACACACACACACGAAATATTGCTCAATTAACAAAATTAAATAATTTATTTCAGTCTGGACAAGAAACTAAAGCGAAATAATCCAGTAATTACTACTTACCATGTTTTATAATATATTGACTATTAATATTTCTATCGTTAAGAAATCGCGTCGGCCCGGCATGGCCAGGTGGTTAGGGCGCTCGACTCCCAATCTGTGGGTCGCGAGTTCGAATCCCCGTCACACCAAACATGCTCGCCCTTTCAGCCGTTGGGGCGTTATAATGTGACTGTTAATGTTGGTAAAAGAGTAGCCCAAGAGTTGGCGGTGGGTGGTGATGACTAGCTGCCTTCCCTCTAGTCTTACACTGCTAAATTAGGGAC
>NW_013847040.1:0-409 GCF_000517525.1 Limulus polyphemus
CTTTGGTCGTAATTTAGACTTGTCAATCAACAAAGGGTTTGCATTTCATAAATTGCTGCTAACAATAAATGTAAAAGAACACTGCAGATAAAACATGTTGATTCAAATCTCTCTAATCATGAAATCATACATCATGAGTCTACAAGGTGGAACTAACTGCTTAGTGGTTGACGAAAGATTTCTAGAACAATAGCAATCCATAAGTGCAGTTCTTGTCAACGATAATAAAGCTGGTATCTTATGCTAAAAAAACAAAACACTGCCATTACTATATTTCAAATAATATTCAGAGTGTTATACCAACTGAATGATTTTTACAGAGGTGTTAGGTATCAAGATTAATAGTTTAGTATCTTTATGTAGATTTAAACACAAACTTTCTCCACATTAAAATACTTTTATTTGTGAA
>NW_013847041.1:0-605 GCF_000517525.1 Limulus polyphemus
TACAAATTACTGAAATAATTAAAACATCATGCCAAACTTCAACACATCATAAGGTCATAAAGGCCCCGTGTATTCACTTGTTATATAAAATACAGTTATAATTACAACAGTATGTCATTGCACAATACATCATAAAGTCATAAAGACCCAGTGTATTGACTTGTTATATAAAAACAGTTATAATTACAACAGCATGACAAACTTCAACATATCATAAGGTCATAAAGATTCCGTGTATTCACTTGTTATATAAAATACTGTTATAATTACAACAGCATGCCAAACTTCAATACCACCTTTAGGTCATAATAAACTCGTGTATTCACTTGTTATATAAAATACAGTTATAATTACTTCAGCATGTCATTTTACAATACATCATAAGGTAAAAAAAAACCCGTGTATTCACTTATTATATAAAATACAGTTATAATTAGAATAGCATGTCATTGTACAATACATCATAAGGTCAAAAAGACCCCGTGTATTCACTTATTATAGAAAATACTTCTATAATTACAACAGCATGTCATTGTACAATACACCATAAGGTCATATAGACCCCGTGTATTCACTTTTCATATAATATACTGTTATATTACAAC
>NW_013847042.1:0-377 GCF_000517525.1 Limulus polyphemus
CACACATAGTGTCTACAGGACAGGGAAGCTGGATGGCCAAAGGTGCAACTTTGTCATAGATTCTGCATCTCAGAAAACCCTTGTGAGCATCAAGGTGTTAGATCACGAAGGAGTACCAGAAGCTGTACAGAAGCTCTGTGGTGTGACAGGACATTCTGCAAGGTTGTGGGGACCAGTGTGGGTAACTATTGAGCTCATGGGCATGAAGAACAGACACAAAGTATACTTGGCTGACATTGAAGACCAATGCATATTAGGATTGGACTATTTACTACAGAGGAAGTGTGTAGTTAATTTCGATAAAATGACGTTTGGAAACAACAAAGGCCAGATTCCAGTAAGTGTTGCTGCATCCGTTGATCTGCATGTCACAGCAA
>NW_013847043.1:0-482 GCF_000517525.1 Limulus polyphemus
CTGCTTTCTGCTCCTCTTTCCATCCGTTC
Source organism: Limulus polyphemus (assembly GCF_000517525.1). NCBI lineage: Eukaryota > Metazoa > Arthropoda > Merostomata > Xiphosura > Limulidae > Limulus > Limulus polyphemus. The sequence goes on from NW_013847043.1 coordinate 30, forward strand.
ATCTCTGCCAGTAACTCAAACTGTGCTCTATATGCGTCCCACAGTGCCTTCCCATCGAATTCCTGTGGCTTCCTTCGCACTGGATCATTCCTATCTGACATTCATATCTGGGATGTGACTTCTAACGGGACTGAATATGTCTACATTAGGGTTTAACTGCGGGCTCTGTAAGGGGCTTGCCATTGTCTGGGGCTGATTAATTCGATGGTCAACGTATCCTCCTTGTGTAACACACAACAAATCGTTCTTTAACGTATCTAATTCGCTTTTAAATTTATTGATTTTTTTCATTTGTACTTCTTGTTTCCTTTCTTGTTCCAGTTGCCACTGCCGTAGTCTCTCTTCTTGTTTATTTTCTTTCTCCTCCAACAACTGCTGTAATTTCTCTTCTTGTTTATTTTCTTTCTCCTCCAACAACTGCTGTAATTTCTCTTCTTGTTTATTTTGTTGTTC
>NW_013847044.1:0-377 GCF_000517525.1 Limulus polyphemus
ATGTACAGTTTTACCAAGCTTCAAGATTTACACACTGTATAAATATATTACAATAAAGTTTCAAGACATTTCACTCCACATGTATACTTTTACCAAGCTTCAAGATTTACACACTGTATAAATATATTACAATAAAGTTTCAAGACATTTCTCTCCTTATGTATAGTTTTACCAAGCTTCAAGATTTACACACTGTATAAATATGTTACAATAAAATTTCAAGACATTTCTCTCCTTATGTATAGTTTTACAAAGCTTCAAGATTTACACACTGTATAAATATATTACAATAAAGTTTCAAGACATTTCACTCCTTATGTATAGTTTTACCAAGCTTCAAGATTTACACACTGTATAAATGTATTACAATAAAGTTT
>NW_013847045.1:0-649 GCF_000517525.1 Limulus polyphemus
TTCTTATTGACAGTACACATTATCGTTGAATATTGTGTCTTTTTATTGACAGTACACAGTATCGTTAAATCTTGGGTCTTTTTATTGACAGTACACAGTATCGTTAAATCTTGTGTCTTCTTATTGACGGGACACATTATTGTTAAATATTGTGTCTTCTTATTGACGGGACACATTATCGTTGAATATTGTGTCTTCTTATTGACGGGACACATTATTGTTAAATATTGTGTCTTCTTATTGACAGTACACATTATCGTTGAATATTGTGTCTTCTTATTGACAGTACACAGTTTTGTTAAATCTTGGGTCTTTTTATTGACAGTACACAGTATCGTTAAATCTTGTGTCTTCTTATTGACGGGACACAGTATCGTTAAATCTTGTGTCTTCTTATACACATTATCGTTGAATATTGTGTCTTCTTATTAACAGTACAGAGTATCGTTAAATCTTGTGTCTTCTTATTGACAGTACAGAGTATCGTTAAATCTTAACAGTATCGTTAAATCTTGTGTCTTCTTATTGACAGTACACAGTATCGTTAAATCTTGTGTCTTCTTATTGACAGTACACAGTATCGTTAAATCTTGTGTCTTTTTATTGACAGTACACAGTATCATTAAATCTTGTGTCTTCTTATTGACAG
>NW_013847046.1:0-377 GCF_000517525.1 Limulus polyphemus
TTCCTGAACACCTTAGACAGCACTATATGTTTCTAAACACCTTAGACAGCACTATATGTTCCTGCACACCTTAGACAGCACTATATGTTTCTGAACACCTCAGACAGCACTACATGTTTCTAAACACTTTAGACAGCACTATATGTTTCTTAACACCTTAGACAGCACTATATGTTTCTAAACACTTTAGACAGCACTATATGTTTCTTAACACCTTAGACAGCACTATATGTTTCTAAACACCTTAGACAGCACTATATGTTTCTAAACACCTTAGACAGCACTATATGTTTCTTAACACCTTAGACAGCACTATATGTTTCTAAACACGTTAGACAGCACTATATGTTTCTTAACACCTCAGGCAGCACTATATG
>NW_013847047.1:0-375 GCF_000517525.1 Limulus polyphemus
GCGACTTTTGTGGTCCTTTTCTTACTACTTTATTGGCTTTCTGAAAGAGTATGTGTACTGCAGAGAAGCTTTTTGATTCTTCTCTGGTATCGATTACCTGCTACCAGAGGTTACTAAATCGATGGATCTTAACCAAATTTGGTATGTATATTAACTAGTTCGTTCAGAGTATCATTCGAAGTTTCAACTTTCAACTATTCGTATTAAGAGAGTTATGGGAGGTTTTGCGTTTTGTACCAGTACTTTGTCACATTTAGACGAATCTTCTTAAAATATTTTATGCAAGGTTCGTGGGAACTTTTGACATTTACTTACAAAATTCAAACTTTCTATTGTTAGTTTTACGATTTTCGTGGTCGTTTTTGTTACTCCTTT
>NW_013847048.1:0-376 GCF_000517525.1 Limulus polyphemus
GGCATGCACCACTTTTGGTTTACCTCGCCGACCACATTTTACCTGGAAAGTCACGTCTGAGAGACGATCCACTATGTCATATGGGCCTTCCCATGGAGAAGACAACTTAGGAGACTTCCCTTTGGTCTTCCTAGGATTATACAACCACACCTTGTCTCCTGGTTCAAAGCTGACTTCAGTAGATCTCTTATCATAAGTTAACTTCATCGAATCACCAGACGTTTTCAACTTTGAACGCACTTGATGGTGGATATCATCCATCCTTTCCGATAACACTTTCACAAACTCTAATACATTCTCAGGCAACTCTTCATAAGGTGGGCGTCCTGTTAACAGATCCACTGGTAACCGAAGTTCCCGACCAAACATCAACTTT
>NW_013847049.1:0-376 GCF_000517525.1 Limulus polyphemus
TCGTAGTGTACAAGCTGATCTTGCTGACAACTGTTCTGCTGCGAAGTATTTTACCTTCATAGTGTACAAGCTGATCTTGCTAACAACTGTTCTGCTGCTAGGTATTTTACCTTCATAGTGTACAAGCTGATCTTGCTGACAACTGTTCTGCTATGAAGTATTTTACCTTCGTAGTGTACAAGCTGATCTTGCTGACAACTGTTCTTCTGTGAAGTATTTTACCTTTGTAGTGTACAAGCTGATCTTGCTGACAACAGTTCTGCTACGAAGTATTTTACCTTCGTAGTGTACAAGCTGATCTTGCTGACAACAGTTCTGCTGCAAAGTATTTTACCTTCGTAGTGTACAAGCTGATCTTGCTGACAACTGTTCTGCT
>NW_013847050.1:0-606 GCF_000517525.1 Limulus polyphemus
AATGAGTCCTTTCAATAAGAAGATACAGGATTTATCAATACTGTGTACTGTCAAAAAGAAGACAAGATTTAACGATACTGTGTACTATCAATAAGAAGACAGAAGACAAGATTTAACGATACTGTGTACTATCAATAAGAAGACAAGATTTAACAATACTATGTACTATCAAAAAGAAGACTACTATAAAAAGAAGACAAGATTTAACGATACTGTGTACTGTCAATAAAAAGACACAAGATTTAACGATACCGTATACTATCAATAAGAAGACTAGATTTACCAATACTGTGTACTGTCAATAAGCAGACAGAGGATTTATCAATACCGTTTACTCTCAATAAGAAGACACAAGATTTAACGATACTGTGTACTGTCAATAAGAAGACACAAAATTTAACAATGCTATGTACTGTCAATAAGAAGTTACAAGATTTAACAATACTGTGTCCTGTCAATAAGAAGATACAGGATTTATCAATAATGTGTACTGTCAATAAGAAGACACAAGATTTATTAATACTGTGTCCTGTCAATAAGAAGATACAGGATTTATCAATACTGTGTCCTGTCAATTAGAGGATACAGTATTTATCAATATTGTGT
>NW_013847051.1:0-377 GCF_000517525.1 Limulus polyphemus
GGGTCTTGCCACCCTTGTCACTGCATTGATCCTTTTCACAACCTCTCCTCCCTGCTGTGCTGTTTCTTACCTTCAGCTTTTGATACTCACAGCTTTCCCAGATGTATCTAGGCTGTTCATTAGTCACGTACACTGTCTGTTAATTCTTTAATCACGTGCTAATAACGGTTAAACCAAATTAAGTTGCCTAAATTTCGGCATAAACATTTTACCAATTCACACAAAGAATGATTCTAAATTTCACAAGCCGAGCGAAGAGGAAAAACAGTTGCTGAGCACTCCTGATTACCTGATTATTTTAGTCTTATTGCTACCTCAGTATCCATGAGTTAATTGCATTTTACTGAATATATTTGTATGAATGTTGTATATTTATC
>NW_013847052.1:0-744 GCF_000517525.1 Limulus polyphemus
ATACAAAGACACATAGTTACATGATTATAGTATACAAAGATGCAGAGTTACCTCATGTTTTTTATACAAAGACACATAGTTACATGATTATAGTATACAAAGATGCAGAGTTACCTCATGTTTTTTATACAAAGACACATAGTTACATGATTATAGTATACAAAGATGCAGAGTTACCTCAGTATCTTTATATACAAAACAAAAGGAATGTTTGTGTCTTTGTATACAAACTTCGGGTAATTGTGTTTCTTTGTATGTATACAGAAAATCATGTAACTTTGTGTTTTGCATACAAAACATTAGGTAGCTTTGTGTCTTTGTATGCAAAACATCAGGTAACTGTATGTCTTTCAACACAAAAAATCATGTAACTTTGTGTCTTTGTGTATAGAATACATTAGGTAACCTTGTGTCTGTGTAAACAAAACATCACATAACTTTGTGTCTTTGTGTATAGAAAACCTCAGGTAACTTTGTGTCATTGTATACATACCATCTAGTAACTGTGTGTCTTTTTAAACAGAAATCATGTAACTGTCTGTCTTTGTATACAAAATAAGTTACCTGATGTTTTGTATACCATGACATAAAGTTACCTGGTTCTTTGTGTAGATAGATACAGTTACCTGATGTTTTGTATACCGTGACATAAAGTTACCTGGTTCTTTGTGTAGATAGATACAGTTACCTGATGTTTTGTATACCATGACATAAAGTTACCTGGTTCTTTGTGTAGATAGATAC
>NW_013847053.1:0-377 GCF_000517525.1 Limulus polyphemus
GTTTCTATAACAGTGACCCTGTATGTAAAACTTTCAGGCACCTGTTACTTTTGTTGATGTTTCTGTAACAATCACCCAGTATGTAGAACTTTAAGGCACCTGTTATTTTTGTTGGTGTTTCTGTAACAATCACCCTGTATGTAAAACTTTAAGGCACCTGTTATTTTTGTTGATGTTTCTGTAACAGTGACCCCTGTATGTTAAACTTTAAGGTACCTGTTACTTCTGTTAATGTTTCTGTAACAATCACCCTGTATGTAGAACTTTAAGGCACCTGTTACTTCTGTTGATGTTTCTGTAACAATCATCCTGTATGTAAACCTTTAAGGCACCTGTTACTTCTGTTGATGTTTCTGTAACAATCACCCTGTACGAAG
>NW_013847054.1:0-377 GCF_000517525.1 Limulus polyphemus
TACTTCCTGTACCGCAGATCAATTACTCACTATCTACCCAGACATTACATTCCCCTCTTTTATGTACCAGCCTACCCTATATCTAATAAGAACTAGAACATTCGCCAAAGTACATGATAGTTCTAGAAACGTTGCGTCACAGTAGTCATGTGACTCGATGACGCAACAATACTTATTGTTAGGTTAACATTTTTATTTCAGTGCTTAGTGATGTACTTTGTTCAGTTAGGCTTAAGAAGGGTTTGTTATTTTTGGTTTACCTGTAGTTCTACTTCTGGGTTAATCAATATATAATTAGTTTAAATATCTTGTTCGATTAGACAAAATAAATGTCTGTTGTTTTTGGTTCTATTTATGAGTTAATCGATCATTGGGTG
>NW_013847055.1:0-395 GCF_000517525.1 Limulus polyphemus
GTTAGTATAGTTCATAAGTTAATTATAACTGTTAGTATAGTTCATAAGTTAATTATAACTGCTAGTATAGTTAATAAGTTAATTATAACTGTTAGTATAGTTAATATGTTAATTATAACTGTTAGTATAGTTCATAAGTTAATTATAACTGTTAGTATAGTTCATAAGGTAATTATAACTGTTAGTATAGTTAATAAGTTAATTATAACTGTTAGTATAGTTAATAAGTTAATTATTACTGTTAGTATAGTTCATAAGTTAATTATAACTGTTAGTATAGTTAATAAGTTAATTATAACTGTTAGTATAGTTCATAAGTTAATTATAACTGCTAGTATAGTTAATAAGCTAATTATAACTGTTAGTATAGTTAATAAGTTAATTATAACTGTTAG
>NW_013847056.1:0-947 GCF_000517525.1 Limulus polyphemus
GAGAACGATAGCTGTAATTACGTCGTGTTATTTATAATTACGAGAACGATATCTGTAATTATGTCGTTTTCTTTATAACTGAGAACGATATCTGTAATTACGTCGTTTTCTTTATAACTGAGAACGATAGCTGTAATTATGTCGTTTATTTATAATTACGAGAACGATATCTGTAATTATGTCGCTTTATTTATAATTACGAGAACGATATCTGTAATTATGTCGTGTTATTTATAATTACGAGAACGATATCTGTAATTATGTCGTTTTATTTATAATTACGAGAACGATATCTGTAATTATGTCGCTTTATTTATAATTACGAGAACGATATCTGTAATTATGTTGTTTCATTTATAATTAAGAATAATATATGTAATTATGTCGTTTTATTTATAATTACGAGAACGATATCTGTAATTATGTCGTTTTATTTATAATTACGAGAACGATAGCTGTAATTATGTCGCTTTATTTATAATTACGAGAACGATATCTGTAATTATGTCGTTTTCTTTATAATTACGAGAACGATATCTGTAATTATGTCGTTTTCTTTATAGTTACGAGGACGATATCTGTAATTATGTCGTGTTATTTATAATTACGAGAACGATATCTGTAATTATGTCGTTTTATTTATAATTACGACAACGATATCTGTAATTATGTCGTTTTATTTATAATTACGAGAACGATATCTGTAATTATGTCGTTTTCTTTATAATTACGAGGACGATATCTGTAATTATGTCGTTTTCTTTATAACTGAGAACGATATCTGTAATTATGTCGTTTTATTTGTAATTACGAGAACGATATTTGTAATTACGTCGTATTATTTATAATTACGAGAACGATATCTGTAATTATGTCGTGTTATTTATAATTACGAGAACGATAGCTGTAATTATGTCGTTTTATTTATAATTACGAGAACGATATCT
>NW_013847057.1:0-377 GCF_000517525.1 Limulus polyphemus
GGGGCTACTGTATAAGATATTACCTAATCAAGAGTAAAACTGAGTTCCTCGGGGCTACTGTATAAGATATTACTTAATCAAGAGTAAAGCTGAGTTACTCGGGGGCTACTGTATAAGATATTACCTAATCAAGAGTAAAGCTGAGTTACTCGGGGCTACTGCATAAGATATTACTTAATCAAGAGTAAAACTGAGTTACTCGGGGCTACTGTATAAGATTTACTTAATCAAGAGTAAAACTGAGTTACTCTGGGCTACTGTATAAGATGTTACCTAATCAAGAGTAAAGCTGAGTTACTCGGGGCTACTGTATAAGATATTACCTAATCAAGAGTAAATCTGAGTTACTCGGGGCTACTGTATAAGATATTACCTAA
>NW_013847058.1:0-470 GCF_000517525.1 Limulus polyphemus
GTACTTACGATTTGTACATCACACACATTATAATAAATACGTGTATAACAAACTTATACTTACGATTTGTACATCACACACATTATAATAAATACGTGTATAACAAACTTATACTTACGATTTGTACATCATACATTATAATAAATACGTTTATAACAAACTTATACTTACGATTTGTACATTACACACATTATAATAAATACGTGTATAACAAACTTATACTTACGATTTGTACATCACACACATTATAATAAATACGTGTATAACAAACTTATAATTACGATTTGTACGTCACACACATTATAATAAATACATGTATAACAAACTTATACTTAAGATTTGTACATTACACACATTATGATAAATACGTTTATAACCACACATTATGATAAATATGTGTATAACAAACTTATACTTACGATTTGTACATCACCACACATTATAATAAATACGTGTATAACAAACTTATA
>NW_013847059.1:0-704 GCF_000517525.1 Limulus polyphemus
AAAAAGACACAAGATTTAACAATACTGTGCCCTGTCAATAAGAAGATACAGGATTTATCAATACTGTATACTGTCAATAACAAGACACAAGATTTAACAATAATGTGTCCTGTCAATAAGATTATAAAGGATTTATCAATACTGTGTATTGTCAATAAGCAGACACATGATTTATCAATACCGTTTACTCTCAATAAGTAGACACAAGATTTAACAATACAATGTACTATCAAAAAGAAACAAGATTTAACGATACTGTGTACTGTCAATAAGAAGAAACAGGATTTATCAATACTTTGTACTGTCAATAAGAAGACACAAGATTTAACAATAACTGTGTCCTGTCAATAAGAAGATACAGGATTAATCACTATTGTATCCTGTATCTTCTTATTGAATCAATACTGTGTACTGTCAATAAGAAGACATAAGATTTAACGATACTGTGTCCTGTCAATATGAAGAGACAAGATTTAAAAATACTGTGTCCTGTCAATAAGAAGATACAGGTTTTATCAACACTGTGTACTGTCAATAAGAAGACACAAGATTTAACAATACTGTGTCCTGTCAATAAGAAGATACAGGATTTATCAATACTGTGTCCTGTCAATAAGAAGATACAGGATTCATCAATACTGTGTAGTGTCAATAAGAAGACACAAAATTTAATAATATTGTATCCAGTCAATAAGAAGACACAA
>NW_013847060.1:0-377 GCF_000517525.1 Limulus polyphemus
GTTTAAGTTGTTTTTTTAAATTTAAGCTTTGTTTGGCAGTATAAGGAAGACACGAGTATATAGTAAATTTAGGTACATTTGGTATCTTAATTGGATTTGTGAGTTTCTTTGTTAGGAAGGTGTTGGTAATTTTTTCTAATAAGTGTTGTGTTACGTTTCAGGATGTCATGTAAGAAAGAAATTTCAGAGTGTAGATTAAGATATGTGGAGCACAGGTTGTAAGCTCTGTTTAGTAAGCATGTAACAAGGTTTCGTTTATACGTAAACGGGATAAAGCTATCAAAGTGTGTAAGGAGACCAGTGGACGTCTTTTTTCGGTAAATTGATGTGGAAAATCCATTAGCATTTCGGTTAATGAGCATGTCTAAAAAAGGTAA
>NW_013847061.1:0-378 GCF_000517525.1 Limulus polyphemus
TTTCGGCCATGGGGGCGTTATAATGTAGCGGTCAATCCCACTATTCGTTGGTAAAAAGAGTAGCCCAAGAGTTGGTGGTGGGTGGTGATGACTAGCTGCCTTCCCTCTAGTCTTACACTGCTAAATTAGGGACGGCTAGCGCAGATAGTCCTCGTGTAGCTTTGCGCGAAATTCAAAACAAACAAACATACCTACTCATCCAGAATTGCATGTGGTTATACTTAAAAAAAAAAGGAAATCAGTTGAAGTGGTTTTCTTACAATATATTATATATGGTAGCAAATGCCTCAAAACAACTTTTAATATATCTTGTAGAAACTGTTCTTATAACTTATGAACGTGATGTTTATAATTATAGTATTTTGCCCTGTGTATAAA
>NW_013847062.1:0-377 GCF_000517525.1 Limulus polyphemus
ACAGTTGTACACTGTTGAACATATATTACAATGGTTTTCATTCGTGACAGTTGTACACTGTTGAACATATATAACTATGATTTACATCCGTGACAGTTGTACACTGTTGAACATATATAACTATGATTTTTATCCGTGACAGTTATACATTGTTGAACCTTTATAACCATGGTTTTCATTCGTCACAGGTGTACACTGTTGAACATATATAACTATGATTTACATCCGTGAGAGTTTTACACTGTTGGACATATATAACTATAATTTACATCCGTGACAGTTGTACACTGTGGAACCTATATTACCATGGTTTTCATCCGTGACAGTTGTACACTGTTGAACATATATAACTATGGTTTTCATCCGTGACAGTTGTA
>NW_013847063.1:0-676 GCF_000517525.1 Limulus polyphemus
TACCGAATTTGTAACCACCATACTCGTCTTTAGCCTTACTTGGTACAACTACTCCATGAACACCTAGGTGTAACTCTAGTTACAGAATTTATAACCACCCTACACATCTTTAGCGTTACTTAGAACAACTACTCAATAAACACCTAGGTGTTACTCTAGTTACCTAATTCATAACCATACTCATCGTTAACCTTATTTGATACAACAACTCCACGAACACCTAGGTGTAACTTTAGTTACCGAACTTAAAATGTTCATGGAGTAGTTGTACCAAGTAAGGCTAAAGATGTGTATGGTGGCATAGGTGTAACTCTAGTTACAGAATTTATAACCACCAAACTCATCTTTAGCCTTACTTGGTACAACTACTCCATGAACACTTAGGTTTAACTCTAGTTACCTAATTTGTAACCCCCATACTCATCTGTAGCGTTATTTGGTACAAGAACTCCACGAATACCTAGGTGTAACTATAGTTCCCGAATTTATAACCACCATACTCATCTTAAGCGTTATTTGGTACATTAGCTCCACGAACACCTAGGTGTAAATCTAGTTACCTAATTTATAACAACCATACTCATTTTTTGCCTTACTTGGTACAACTACTTTATGAACACTTAGGTGTCACTCAAGTTACCGAATTTATAACCACCATATTCATCTTTAGTTTCCC
>NW_013847064.1:0-377 GCF_000517525.1 Limulus polyphemus
TCGGTCCTTAGTAGTCTTATACACTGTCTTGTGATGCTGGGGCTTGGTCATTGTGCCTTGGAATCCCATAGAGACTATCCCAGTAAGTTTCAGTATGTTCAGGTCATTTGCTGGAACCATGGCCTTTCTCTACCACCCTATGTTCGTACATATAAGGTGTAACCATTCAAGGTTTCATTTCTACAAAATCTAACTGATATTCTGTCCAAAACTAAACTAATTATCATTATCATTATTGATTACTTCACCAAGTGGGCAGGAGCTTATCCATTGATTGAAATATTGGCACAGTCCATCACAAATGTATTGTTCAACCAATACATTTCACTCTTTGGCATGTCTGGAGAGATTCATGGAGATTAGGGAAATAACTTCAA
>NW_013847065.1:0-532 GCF_000517525.1 Limulus polyphemus
GATGTTATTCTTTGACTATAATTACCTCAATGGTGTTATTCTTTGACTATAATTACTTCCATGGTGTTATTCTTTGACTATAATTACTTCCATGATGTTATTCTTTGACTATAATTACTTCCATGGTGTTATTCTTTGACTATAATTACTTCCATGGTGTTATTCTTTGACTATAATTACTTCCATGGTGTTATTCTTTGACTATAATTACTTCCATGATGTTATTCTTTGACTATAATTACTTCCATGATGTTATTCTTTGATTATAATTAATTCCATGATGTTATTCTTTGACTATAATTAATTCCATGATGTTATTCTTTGACTATAATCACATCCATGGTGTTATTTTTTTACTATAATTAATTCCATGATGTTATTATTTGACTACAATTAATTCCATGATGTTATTCTTTGACTATAATTACTTCCATGGTGTTATTCTTTGACTATAATTACTTCCATGATGTTATTCTTTGACTATAATTACTTCCATGATGTTATTCTTTGACTATAATTACCTCAATGGTGT
>NW_013847066.1:0-376 GCF_000517525.1 Limulus polyphemus
AGTATGAGTTAGTGTGGCAACTACGAGGTAGCCTAAGGACAGTAGTTGTATGAGTAGCAGTTAGTGTGACAACTACGAGGTAGCCTAAGGACAGTAGTTGTATGAGTATCAGTTAATGTAACAACTACACAGGTAGCCTAAGGACAGTAGTTGTATGAGTATTGTTAGTGTGGCAACTACGAGGTAGCCTAAGGACAGTAGTTGTATGAGTATTAGTTAATGTAACAACTACACAGGTAGCCTAAGGACAGTAGTTGTATGAGTATTAGTTAATGTAACAACTACACAGGTAGCCTAAGGACAGTAGTTGTATGAGTAGCAGTTAGTGTGACAACTACGAGGTAGCCTAAGGACAGTAGTTGTATGAGTATTAGTT
>NW_013847067.1:0-377 GCF_000517525.1 Limulus polyphemus
TTAGGCTTAGGACTTTGAACTGTAAGAGTTTGTGATTTTTTTTATATACTTTTGTATTTAAATTCGCAGTTTTAAGTTCAATAATTTTGTTCATAATAAAAATATGATTTAGTATTTATAAGGATAACTTTGTGTCATTTGTACGTACTAGTAGTACCACTTTGATAGCTTTAGGCTTATCGTAAGAATTTTGTAATTTCTTTCTTACTATCATTACATAGTAAGACCCACACTTCTGTTGTTGTTTTATAATTAAAACATACTAACTGATATATAAATATTTTATTCTGATATTTTGCAATGGGGTTAAATGAAGTTAAACTACATAAATTTTATACATAAGTTACAAATCAAGATAACATACATACAAAAGGAGT
>NW_013847068.1:0-598 GCF_000517525.1 Limulus polyphemus
CCCTTGATGTAAGACTTTCAAAATAGAGATCCTGTTATCAAAATTCCCAATAGTTATTTCATAATCTCTTATCAAAATTTCGGTTAGTTTCCATTTTATTGTTGTTAATTTTTCTGTCTTCAATTATATTATAAACAAAGAATAGCTTTAAAAATAACATCGTTAAACAAAATTCTAACATATAAAAGGCCATCACGTCTTCTTATCAAATAAACTCCACCTTTTGGATTGTTTGTACTCTGGCTTAGCGAAAGTAAATTTTTTTTAGCTTTTATAGTAAAATAATGTTTTTCGTCAATGCTATAATGTCTCAATTTTGAGTTTTCCGACGAATTAAGAAATATAGGGTATTTTTATATTGATTTTGAGTAAAAAAATCAAAATTTTGGAAAAAATATGGGCTATAGCCTTTGGTTTTTGGTGAAAATATGAATTTTTTTGAAAATGGAAAAAAGTGGTCTTACATCAAGGGCATCTTTGTATTGGAATATGAAGAAAACAATTTTTTCTTCATATTCCAATACAAAGATGCCCTTGATGTAAGACTTTCAAAATAGAGATCCTTTTATGAAAATTCCCAATAGTTATTTCATAATTC
>NW_013847069.1:0-374 GCF_000517525.1 Limulus polyphemus
TGGCGCAACGAAACTTTTTTTTATGGCAAATTGTACAGTTAAATAAAAATTAACGGTATTAGCTAGATAAGTGTTGTGTTTAAGATAATTTACAGATTAATCAAGTATTTGTGTTGTTATACGGTGAATTTTTTTTCAGCAAGAAAATGTCTCCGTACTGAACTGTTGAACAAATGTTTACATTTACGTTAAACAATTTGTGTAAAGTATGTTGAGATTCTTGAAGTTTTATAATTTAATTGTATAGTAACAATAACCACTAGTAAAAGTTGAAATGTTTAGCTATTTAATAGATGAATTAAAGTTTATTTATTCTTGTAATAACCTTCAGGTTTACTTAATTGTTTTTATACTTTGCTGCTAACAATTTTAAG
>NW_013847070.1:0-377 GCF_000517525.1 Limulus polyphemus
CTTTCATAGGGATACTTCTGACTATTTTCTTCCCTGAAACTGATCTTACACAACCATCAATATCAAGTAGTTTTGATGGTGACAAAGAACGGTCTAGTTACGGAGCTGTTGAAAATCACAAGTGAATTTATTAGTATTTGTCTTTTCTCAGATGTTTTTAAACTGTAGCTTTAAGACTGCCTCTACTTCCTGTGTAGTATTTGCGTAATTAAGTATCATAATGTTTGTTCCTCGGTCACTGCTCTGATAAAGATTTCTTTATACCATCTTGTAGTATTGTAAGACAGTGCTCTTCATTACTTGTCTCGTGAAAAGCAGCTTGATAATAAGGACTGAATAATTGAAACATGCTCTGACGTCTTCATGTAATATGGTAT
>NW_013847071.1:0-611 GCF_000517525.1 Limulus polyphemus
TGAGAGCGTAAACCCTCTATTAATCAGTCAAAATGACATTTGAAGCATTACATGTTACAAACTGAGTGTGTAAACCCTCTATTAATCAGTCAAAATGACATCTGAAGCATTACATGTTACAAACAGAGAGTGTAAACCCTCTATTAATCAGTCAAAATGACATTTGAAGCATTACATGTTACAAACTAAAGCTGAAATCTTCTATCACCTCAACTTTCATAGAACACCTCAACTTCCATAGAACACCTCAACTTCCATAGAACATCTCAACTTCCATAGAACACCTCAACTTCCATAGAACACCTCAACTTTCATAGAACACCTCAACTTTCATAGAACACCTCAACTTCCATAGAACACCTCAACTTCCATAGAACACTTCAACTTCCATAAAACACTTCAACTTCCATAAAACACTTCAACTTCCATAGAACACCTCAACTTCCATAGAACACCTCAACTTCCATAAAACACTTCAACTTCCATAGATCACTTCAACTTCCATAAAACACTTCAACTTCCATAGAACACCTCAACTTCCATAGAACACTTCAACTTCCATAGAACACTTCAACTTCCATATAGAAAGAACTAATTTTTATTCATAAAAC
>NW_013847072.1:0-378 GCF_000517525.1 Limulus polyphemus
GTTGTAGTCTCTCTTCTAGTTTCTTTTCTTTTTCCTCCAACAACTGCTGTAACTTCTCTTCTTGTTTATTTTCTTTTTCTTCTAACAACTGCTGTAACTTCTCTTCTTGTTTATTTTCTTTCTCCTCCAACCACTGCTGTAGTCCCTCTTCTTGTTTATTTTCTTTCTCCTCCAGCCACTGCTGTAGTCTTGTTTATTTTGCTGTTCGAGCTGCCATTGTTGTAGGTTTTCTTGCCACTTCTGTAATCTTTCTTCTTGTTTCTTTTCTCGTTCTTCTTGTTTCTTTTCTTTTCCTCCAAGAACTGCTGTAATTTCTCTTCTTGTTTCTTTTCCTCCAACAACTGCTGTAATCTCTCTTCTTGTTTATTTTGTTGTTCG
>NW_013847073.1:0-377 GCF_000517525.1 Limulus polyphemus
ATGGTAACATAAAACATCATTAAACTATCACGTTCTATATCTGAACATATAATGGTAACATAAAACATCATTTAACTATCACGTTCTATATCTGAACATATATGGTCACATAAAACATCATTTAACTATTACGTCCTACATCTGAACATATAATAGTAACATAAAACATCATTTAACTATTACGTCCTACAACTGAACATATATGGTCACATAAAACATCATTTAACTATTACGTCCTACATCTGAACATATAATAGTAACATAAAACATCATTTAACTATTACGTCCTACAACTGAACATATATGGTCACATAAAACATCATTTAACTATTACGTCCTACAACTGAACATATATGGTAACATAAAACATTATTTAA
>NW_013847074.1:0-377 GCF_000517525.1 Limulus polyphemus
CCATAACACAAACATTACTGTCCGCTATAAGTAGGAGACTCTAGATTCCATAACACAAACATTACTGTCTACTATAAGTAGGAGACTCTAGATTCCATAACACAAACATTACAACCTACTATAAGTATGAGACTCTAGATTCCATAACACAAACATTACTGCCTACTATAAGTATGAGACTCTAGATTTCATAACACAAACATTATAACCTATTATAAGTAAGAGACTCTAGATTCCATAACACAAACATTACAACCTATTATAAGTAAAAAACTCTAGATTCCATAACACAAACATGACAACCTACTATAAGTATGAGACTCTAGATTCCATAACACAAACATTACAACCTACTATAAGTATGAGACTCTAGATTC
>NW_013847075.1:0-377 GCF_000517525.1 Limulus polyphemus
CCTGTAACAAAATTCATCATCCAACTCACAATCTCCATCTCTCTTTATCAGCCAATGCTTAAATCATCACAATGTATTCACTTATATTGTGATTATTTATAAATGATTATATAAAACATTCTAATAGATTCATATATTTGATTACACAAGAGATCATATAAAACATTCTAATAGATTCATATACTTGATTACACAAAAGATTATATAAATGATTATTTATATAAAAGCATATAAGACCTTTAAACATAAAATAAAGCAATACGGTATCTAACAGTCAACTTAAAAATCGTTCCTAAAATTTCAGAACACGTCCTCATTGCTGGTAGCTATTCATTGATATAACGCATACACTTTCCAATAGGCACAATGTTCGTGGG
>NW_013847076.1:0-377 GCF_000517525.1 Limulus polyphemus
AGCTCAACGAACACATAGGTGTAACTATAGTTACTGAATTTATAGCCAACATTCTCGTCTTTGGCCTTATTTGGTATAACTGCTCCATGTACACCTAGGTGTAACTCTAGTTACTGAATTTATAACCAACCTTCTCGTCTTTAGCCTTACTTGGTACAACTACTCCATGAACACATAGGTGTCACTCTAGTTACCGAATTTGTAACCACCAAATTCATCTTTAGCCTTACTTGGTACAACAACTCCACGAACACCTAGGTGTAACTCTAGTTACCGAATTTGTAACCAACATACTCATCTTTAGCGTTATTTGGTACAACAACTCCATAAACACGTAGGTGTAACTCTAGTTACCGAATTTAAAATCACCATACTCA
>NW_013847077.1:0-377 GCF_000517525.1 Limulus polyphemus
TTAAATTCGTGTTGCCATTTTTGCGGGTTATTGATCAGTCTTGGTTCTCTCAAACGGATTACACTCCCCTAACAGTTGATTTCCAGATTAGTCGGGTACCCCTCGGTCCTGGTTACTGACATTTTAATAATTGTCTGTTAATGGATTTAGATTATGTTGAAGCAGTACTGCTTTTACTTAAACGAAGTCGGAATTGGCCTGATTACCAAAATTATATTTGCCAATGGTATGTAAAATTGAAGGAGGCTATACGACAAATGACTTTAGTTTATGGTTCTCGTAGGGCGCGAGTGTTTAAAAACCGTCATGCATACGTGAAGAGGGCTATTGAGTGTGAATTTACCTTAATTTAATCTTGCTCTTTTAGGTCCTATCAG
>NW_013847078.1:0-378 GCF_000517525.1 Limulus polyphemus
GCTGTAACTCTAGTTACCGAATTTATTACCACCATATTCATCTTTAGCCTTACTTGGTACAACTACTCCATGAACACATAATTGTTACTCTAGTTACCGAATTTATAACCACCATATTCATCTTTAGCGTTATTTGGTAAAACTATTCCATTAACACTTAGGTGTAACTCTAGTTACCGAATTTATAACCACCATATTCATCTTTATCCTTACTTGGTACAACTACTCCATGAACACCTAGGTGTAACTCTAGTTACCGAATTTATAACCACCATACTCATCTTTAGTCTTACTTGGTACAACTACTCCATCAACACCTAGGTGTAACACTAGTTACTGAATGTGTAACCCATACTCATCTTTAGCGTTATTTGGTAC
>NW_013847079.1:0-374 GCF_000517525.1 Limulus polyphemus
ATGGAATATGATTGTAAGTCTGTAGATCTATATACAACGTGTTGTACAAGCAGTCAGTAATAGATCATGGAATATGATTGTAAATCTAAAGATCTATATACAACGTGTTGTACAAGAGTCAGTATTAGATCATGGAATATGATTGTAAATCTGTAGATCTATATACAACGTGTTGTACAAGCAGTCAGTAATAGAACATGGAATATGATTGTAAATCTTTAGATCTATATACAACGTGTTGTACAAGCAGTCAGTAATAGATCATGGAATATGATTGTAAATCTGTAGATCTATATACAACGTGTTGTACAAGCAGTCAGTAATAGAACATGGAATATGATTGTAAATCTGTAGATCTATATACAACGTGTTGT
>NW_013847080.1:0-376 GCF_000517525.1 Limulus polyphemus
AAGAGAGATTACAGCAGTGGTTGGAGGAAAAAGAAAATAAACAAGAAGATCGAGAAAAGAAACAAGAAGAGAGATTACAGCAGTTATTGGAGGAAAATAAAATAAAAAAGAAGAGAAATTACAGCAGTTGTTGGAGGAAGAAAGAAAAGAAACAAGAAGAAAGATTACAGCAGTGGCAACTGGAACAAGAAAGGAAACAGGAAGAAAGTCTCCAACAGTGGCAAGAAGTGCAAATGGAAAACATTAGTAAATTTCAAAGCGAATTAAATGCATTAAAGGACGATTTATTGTCTTTTACACAAGGCGGATACATTAACCATCGACTTAATCAGCCCGGACAATAGCAAGCCCCTTCCAGACCCCACAGCTAAACCCT
>NW_013847081.1:0-377 GCF_000517525.1 Limulus polyphemus
AATGTATCCTCCTTGTGTAAAAGACAATAAATCATCCTTTAACGTATCTAATTCACTTTTAAATTTACTAATGTTTTCTATTTGTACTTCTTCTTTCCTTTCTTGTTCCAGTTGCCACTGCTGTAGTCTCTCTTCTTGTTTCATTTCTCGTTCTTCTTGTTTATTTTCTTTCTCCTCTAACAACTGCTGTAATCTCTCTTCTTGTTTATTTTGTTGTTCGAGCTGCCACTGCTGCAGGTTTTCTTGCAACTGCTGTTGTCTCTCTTCTTGTTTCTTTTCTTTTCCTCCAACAACTGCTGTAATTTCTCTTCTTGTTTAATTTCTCGTTCTTCTTGTTTCTTTTCTTTTTCCTCCAACAACTGCTGTAATCTCTCTTG
>NW_013847082.1:0-377 GCF_000517525.1 Limulus polyphemus
GTCTAGAGTTATTTAGGTACAAACTAATTTTAGCCAGAATACGGGTGGTGTCTAGACTTACGTAGGTACAAACTAACTTTAGCCAGAATACGGGTCGATGTCTAGACTTATATAGGTACAAACTAACTTTAGCCTGAATACGGGTTGGTGTCTAGACTTATGTAGGTACAAACTAACTTTAGCCAGAATACGGGTCGATGTCTAGACTTATGTAGGTACAAACTAACTTTAGCCAGAATACGGGTGGTGTCTAGACTTATGTAGATACAAACTAAATTTAGCCAGAATACGGGTGGTGTCTGTTTATGTTGTTACAACTAGTTTTAGTTAAAATACGGATTGGTGTCTAGAGTTATGTAGTTACAAACTAGTTTTAA
>NW_013847083.1:0-506 GCF_000517525.1 Limulus polyphemus
AGCCACTTATAATGTTGTATGTCTTGGGCCGGCTGTCGTTCCCAGGGACGTGAATGTTTAGGTTGGAACTACGAAAGGCAGAGCTATTCCATGGTCGACGACATTCGCACATTGCTTCACTAGTCATCTAGACAGTCTCTTTCATCCTACGATTACAGTACCGATACCATGTTCGACGAAAATTTCCAGTACTAGTTTCTATGTTTTCAACATTTTTACTACAATACAGAAGAACCAGTCTTTGAAGAAGACTACCATCAGACGTTTCCAGCCTTACCATCGCCTTCCTACCAGCCAAGCTTTTTGAAAATGGTCTATTATACCTAATGTATACTAACCTTTTCCTTTCAGCTTCCACCGGGCACGGGCACGGTCATAGGGGTTGATATCATAGGGCGCCGAAAAGACTGCCCTTTCACTCACACAATTGCTAGGGTTTTGTTACAAGTTTTGAAATCATTAAAACTACAGTACTTTAATTTAGTAACTTTTGAAATTTATTCTGA
>NW_013847084.1:0-377 GCF_000517525.1 Limulus polyphemus
TAAATTATTCAGTATCATTCCTTAAAAATAACCATATCTAGCTTCTACTAAATTAATAATGATTATTAAAGGGAGCGCAAAGAACAAAATATCTTGTAAATAAATTATACTTATGTCAAATAATAATTGGTCAGAATTATAAAATTTACAAGCTTGTGTGGATTTTACTAAAAGATACGCCTACTTATAAACATATCTAATATTTGAATTGAATTGTTTTATGCATATGCGTTAAAAATATGAAAATTCAATTTTCAAAAGTAGTAAAAACATATTTATAAAACAGAAATATTTTGTTCAACTCATCACAGAACTTTAAAAGGCTTTTAAAGACGTTTATGGAACAAACTGACAAACAATAACTCCTGAAAAAAAAA
>NW_013847085.1:0-374 GCF_000517525.1 Limulus polyphemus
TCTTGTTTCTTTTCTTTTTCCTCCAACAACTGCTGTAATCTCTCTTCTTGTTTAATTTCTCGTTCTTCTTGTTTCTTTTCTTTTTCCTCTAACAACTGTTGTAATTTCTCTTCTCGTTCTTCTTGTTTCTTTTCTTTTTCCTCTAACAACTGTTGCAATTTCTCTTCTCGTTCTTCTTGTTTCTTTTCTGTTTCCTCTAACAACTGTTGCAATTTCTCTTCTCGTTCTTCTTGTTTCTTTTCTTGTTTATTTTCTCGTTCTTCTTGTTTCTTTTCTTTTTCCTCTAACAACTGTTGTAATTTCTCTTCTTGTTTATTTTCTTTCTCCTCCAACAACTGCTGTAATTTCTTCTCTTGTTTTTGTATTGCTGCCAT
>NW_013847086.1:0-693 GCF_000517525.1 Limulus polyphemus
AGCTATAGTATTACCAATAATAGCTATAGTATTACCAATGATAGCTATAGTATTACCAGTGATAGCTATGGTATTACCAATGATAGCTATAGTATCACCAATGATAGCTATAGTATTACCAATGATAGCTATAGTATTACCAATGATAGCTATAGTATTACCAATAATAGCTATAGTATCACCAATGATAGCTATAGTATTACCAGTGATAGCTATAGTATTACCAGTGATAGCTATAGTATTACCAATAATAGCTATAGTATTACCAATGATAGCTATAGTATTACCAGTGATAGCTATAGTATTACCGATGTCGATTATATTTTAATTGTATAGAAAAATGTGATGGAACTTCGTAATGCTGGTTTGTTTAAAGTCCAACACACAACACATTTTGGTAGTGTTTAATACTAAATAGTGTTTAATACTATAATCCACACAACACATTTTGGTTGGACTGATTATAGTATTAAACACTACCAAAAAACACATATAATCAGTCCAACACACGTATTAAACACTATCCAAATGTGTTGTGTATGGGACTGATTATAGTATTAAACACTACCAAAATTTGTTGTGTATTGGACTGATTATAGTTTTAAACACTACCAAAATGTGTTGTGTGTTGGACTGATTATAGTATTAAACACTACCAAAAGCACATTTGTGTATTGGACTGATTATAGTATT
>NW_013847087.1:0-377 GCF_000517525.1 Limulus polyphemus
TTGGTGTCACTTTACTAATCACATAGTTTATGAATATTGGTGTCACTTTACTACTCACATAGCTTATGAATATTGCTGTCACTTTACTACTCACATAGTCTATGAATATTGGTGCACTTTACTAAACACATAGTTTATGAATATTGTAGTCACATTACTACTCACGTAGTTGATGAATATTGGTGTCACTTTACTAGTCACGTAGTTTATGAATATTTGTGTCACTTTAATAATCACATAGTTAATGAATATTGATGTCACTTTACTAATCACGTAGTTTATGAATATTTGTATCACTTTACTAATCACATAGTTTATGAATATTGGTGTCACTTTAATAATCACATAGTTTATGAATATTGGTGTCACTTTACTAA
>NW_013847088.1:0-377 GCF_000517525.1 Limulus polyphemus
CTTTTCTTGTTTTTGTATTGCTGCCATCAAATCTGCTAAGCTGTAGTTTGATTTTCCGCCTCTCGTTTCCATTTTTCTTCTCTTTTTTTTCTATCCCACTCTCCGACACCAATTGTTACGTCTCCGTTTGTTAATTGATTTTTCCGTAACTTCGTTCCGACGAAATTTTAACGACACAAGTCTTTACCTAATAAAACTGGTTTATTCTTTCCGAATATAACTCTGCTATACAGTTATTCTCAATACTCGCGCTAAAACAAACAGTATCACGAGCGAACGAACGTTAGCTTCAACGATACCGTGTGACTGCAGTTCAATTACTCACTATCTACACCTTACCGCGTCACGTTGTCCCCTCCTATATATATATCCGCCCA
>NW_013847089.1:0-377 GCF_000517525.1 Limulus polyphemus
ACTGTGTACTGTCAATAAAAAGACACAAGATTTAACGATACTGTGTACTATCATAACAAGTCGTAACATTTAATGATACTGTGTACTATCAATAACAAGCCACAAGATTTAACGATACTGTGTACTGTCAGTAAAAAGACACAATATTTAACAATACTGAGTTCTTTCAATAAGAAGATACAGGAATTATCAATACTGTGTACTGTCAAAAGAAGACAAGATTTACAAATACCGTGTACTGTCAATAAGCAGACACAAGATTTATCAATACCGTTTACTCTCAATAAGACACAAGATTTAACAATACTATAAACTATCAAAAGGAATACAAGATTTAACGATACTGTGTACTGTCAATAAAAAGACATAAGATTTAA
>NW_013847090.1:0-1033 GCF_000517525.1 Limulus polyphemus
CAACTCATCCCAGTAGTGCTTGTCACAATTCACACAAGTCAACTCATCCCACAATTGTTTGTCACAATCCACACAAGTCAACTCATTCAAAAATTGTTTGTCACAATCCACACAAGTCAACTCATCCCACAATTGTTTGTCACAATCCACACAAGTCAACTCATCCCGTGTGTGGATTGTACAAACAATTACGGGATGAGTTGACTTGTGTGTATTGTGACAAACAATTGTAGGATGAGTTGACTTGTGTGGATTGTGACAAACAATTACGGGATGAGTTGACTTGTGTGGAGTGTGACAAACAATTACGGGATGAGTTGACTTGTGTGGAGTGTGACAAACAATTGGATGAGTTGACTTGTGTGGATTGTGACAAACAATTACGGGATGAGTTGACTTGGGATGAGTTGACTTGTGTGGATCGTGACAAACAATTGTGTTGTGTGGATTGTGACAAACAATTGTGGGATGAGTTGAGTTGTGTGGATCGTTACAAACAATTCTGGGATGAGTTGACTTGTGTGGATTGTGACAAACAAATGTGGAATGAGTTGACTAGTGTGGATTGTGACAAACACTTCTGGGATGAGTTGAATTGTGTGTATGGTGACAAACAAATGTGGGATGAGTTGACATGTGTGGATTGTGACAAACAATTGTGGGATGAGTTGACTGGTGTGGATTGTGACAAACAATTGTGGGATGAGTTGACTCGTGTGGATTGTGACAAACAATTGCGGGATGAGATGACTCGTGTGGATTGTGACAAACAATTGCGGGATGAGTTGATTTGTGTGGATCGTGACAAACACTTCTCAATCCACACAAGTCAACTCATCCCACAATTGTTTGTAACGATCCACACAACTCAACTCTTCCCACAATTGTTTGTAACGATCCACACAACTCAACTCATCCCACAATTGTTTGTCACAATCCACACAAGTCAACTCATCCCAGAAGTGTTTGTCACAATCCACACAAGTCAAGTCATTCCAGAAGTGTGTGGATTGTGACAAACAAGTCAACTCAT
>NW_013847091.1:0-377 GCF_000517525.1 Limulus polyphemus
CACCCCTCTACTATACCTTACGAAGAGTTGCCTGAAAATGTGTCAGAATTCGTGAAAGTGTTAACGGAAATGATAGATAATATTCACCATCAAGTGCGTTCAAACTTGAAAACGTCTGCTGATTTGATGAAGTTATGCTATGATAAGAGATCTACTGAAGTCAGTTTTGTACCAGGAGACAAGGTGTGGTTGTATAATCCCAGGAAGACCAAAAAGAACTCTCCTAAGTTGTCATCTCCATGGGAAGGCCCATATGACATAGTGGATCGTCTCTCAGACGTGACTTTCCGAACAAAATGTGGTCGGCGAGGTAAGCCAAAGGTGGTGCATGCCAACAGGCTTTGGCATTATCACGGTCCAGTTGGGATGAATTGAAC
>NW_013847092.1:0-377 GCF_000517525.1 Limulus polyphemus
CCCTATTGACACAATATCAGCTGGATGTGTCCTATTGACACAATACCAGCTGGATGTGCCCTATTGACACAATATCAGCTGGATGTGCTCTATTGACACAATATATGCTGGGCATGCCCTATTGACACAATATAAGCTGGATGATCCCTATTGACACAATATCAGCTGGATGTGCTCTATTGACACAGTATCAGCTGGATGTGCCCTATTGACACAATATCAGCTGGATGTGCTCTATTGACACAATATCAGCTGGATGTGCCTTATTGAAACAATATATGCTGGATGTGCCCTATTGACACAATATATGCTGGATGTGCCCTATTGAAACAATATATGCTGGATGTGCCCTATTGACACAATATAAGCTGGATGTG
>NW_013847093.1:0-377 GCF_000517525.1 Limulus polyphemus
CGGTACCATAGTATAGTATGGGCGTGTACCGGTACCATAGTATAGTATGGGCGTGTACCGGTACCATAGTGTAGTATGGGCGTGTACCGGTACCATAGTGTAGTATGGTCGTGTACCGGTACCATAGTGTAGTATGGTCGTGTACCGGTACCATAGTGTAGTATGGTCGTGTACCGGTACCATAGTGTAGTATGGTCGTGTACCGGTACCATAGTGTAGTATGGTCGTGTACCGGTACCATAGTGTAGTATGGTCGTGTACCGGTACCATAGTATAGTATGGTCGTGTACCGGTACCATAGTGTAGTATGGGCGTGTACCGGTACCATAGTGTAGTATGGGCGTGTACCGGTACCATAGTGTAGTATGGGCGTGTAC
>NW_013847094.1:0-377 GCF_000517525.1 Limulus polyphemus
TGAAGTAGTATGTGATCCATCAGTTGTAAATGAAGTAGTATGTGATCCATCAGTTGTAAATGAAGTAGTATATGATCACTTCAACTATACTGTAAATGAAGTAGTATATGATCCATCAGTTGTAAATTAAGTAGTATGTGATCCATCAGTTGTAAATGAAGTAGTATGAGATCCATCAGTTGTAAATTAAGTAGTATATGATCACTTCAACTATACTGTAAATAAAGTAGTATATGATCCATCAGTTGTAAATTAAGTAGTATGTGATTCATCAGTTGTAAATGAAGTAGGATGTGATCACTTCAACTAACTCTAAATGAAGTAGTATATGATCCATCAGTTGTAAATTAAGTAGTATGTGATCCATCAGTTGTAAA
>NW_013847095.1:0-377 GCF_000517525.1 Limulus polyphemus
TAAACAGGTAGACAGATATAGGATTGCTGTAAACAGGTAGACAGATATAGGATTGTTGTGAACAGATAGACAGATATAGGATTGTTGTAAACAGGTAGACAGATATATGATTGTTGTAAACAGGCAGACAGATATAGGGTTGTTGTGAACAGATAGACAGATATAGGATTGCTGTAAACAGGTAGACAGATATAGGATTGCTGTAAACAGGTAGACAGATATAGGATTGTTGTAAACAGGTAGACAGATATAGGATTATTTTAAACAGGTATACAGATATAGGATTGTTGTAAACAGGTAGACATATATAGGATTGTTGTAAACAGGTAGACAGATATAGGATTGTTGTAAACAGGTAGACAGATATAGGATTGTTG
>NW_013847096.1:0-375 GCF_000517525.1 Limulus polyphemus
ACTTTCATAACTGTCTTTTAGGCCTTCATAGACTAGATGTTTTCGACATTGATAACGGTCATTTAAGCCTTTCTTATACCATATTTTAATAACTTTTATAATGGTCTTTTTAATCCTTCTTAATCTAGATTTTTTCGACTTTCGTAACGGTAATTTTAGTCCGATTTCCACTAGATTTTGTTGCCTTTGAAAACGGGTTTTAGTTTTTCTTCTACTAGATTTTGTCGACGTTCATAACTGTCTTTTTAGGCCTTCATAGAGAGGATGATTTCGACTTTGATAACGGTTATTTGAGCCTTTCTTATACTATATTTAATAACTTTTATAATGTTCTTTTTAATCCTTTTTAAACTATATTTTGTCGATATTGATAAC
>NW_013847097.1:0-375 GCF_000517525.1 Limulus polyphemus
CTGTTAAATAATCATGGTATCGACGCAGCACAACTTCCCGTAACTTCATCGGTATAACTGTTTGCCAAGTCGCCACTTTCCCATCTCCGGACAAGAATACCATCTTCAAGCTTTAACCGGTCCCATTGTGCCCAATAGTGCTTTGTCACAGGGCTTAGACTAGACACCTTCTCCCAAGCGGGGCGCAAAACACTTGCTTTTAGGAAATCAATCATTGGCTTCAAATCTTGGTCTTTCTCCTGTTCTGCCTTGATATCGATACCTGGTTCCACTTCGTCATCATCAACTTTTCAGTCGGCTTGACTTCACCTTGATGGCACCTAATTATTTCAACTTCTCTTTTAACAGTTACTGGAACTTGGCCTTTGTTGTTTC
>NW_013847098.1:0-634 GCF_000517525.1 Limulus polyphemus
TTTGGCGTTATCATGGTTCAGGACATTTCAGTTGGGACGAAGTGAACAACAGAACAAATAACGCTGCTGAAGCCGTGTCACTTGAAAAAGCCAATGTCGAAGAAGAAACTGTACTCAGTTTTGAGAAGGGAAGTGGTGAAGCTCTTGATGAAGTTATTACCACTGATGTGACTGTTATCGACGATAGGACATTTCCTGATGAAGCAGATGAACCCCACGTGAAGCAGAAGCCAACGAGACGGAGACCTTCACTATCTCTGTCGCTTTGCTGGAGCGTTATTGGATGGTGATTGCCTGTATTTATTCTGTGCTCTACCAGGTTTGTGCAGCCGAAGTCATGATCTCCTTTCGAAAAGGCATCAGCATAATTTGCCAAAAGTTCTTTTAACTGAAGATACTGTGTGGATGACAAATGGAGGTTTGTCAAATATTCGGTAAGTGTATGTCCTTTCTCTACAGTTGTATTCCTTGCTTTAACATTGACTGGCTCTACCTGCTGGCACACACCCAACAATGTCCCTTCCTTAAGTGTCTGCTCATATTTAGAGAAATTGGCCACTGTTATAGGTACTACTTGACGACCTGCTGCAAGTGACCTTCAATCTTCAACTCTGCTTGCCTGGATGGGTCTTAC
>NW_013847099.1:0-376 GCF_000517525.1 Limulus polyphemus
TGTACAGTCTGTTATAAATGGGCTCATTATGAATGCACAGCAGGTGAAACTCGTGGTCCATATATTTGTGAAAATTGTGATTGTGACACTGACTAGAACTATAACCATTTTTGTTTTAAGTTTTTCGATCATGGAACAATGATTCTTATATGTTTAAATAACGTTTCAAGATTTATTTTATCGTGCAATCAATAATGAATTCATTACAATATAATTATGTTTGAATTGTCGTTTTAAAAGTTTTTTATGGTGTAATCATTAATAAATTTATTAAGCCTACAATTATCATATCGCATTAAAATTTAGAAAATCTGGAATAATTACGGAAATTAGGCTTATACTCTAACATGATAAAAGTTATGAGAAAACTACAGTA
>NW_013847100.1:0-751 GCF_000517525.1 Limulus polyphemus
GACGTTGCCAAATGTAGTTCTTGAGGTTAAGTTTATTATTTTAACATGACATCACAGTCCACGTTGCCACATATAGTTATTCAGTTTCAGTATATTATATTAGAACAATTTTGGATCTTGAACATGTCATAACAGTCCACTTGCCACATCTAGTTTTTTAAGGTTAAGTATATTATAATAACATGTCATTACAGTAAACGTTGCCATATCTAGCTATTGAGGTTAAGTATATTATATTAACATGTTATTACAGTCCACGTTCCAACATCTAGTTATTGTGATTAAGTGTATTTTATTAACATGTAATTACAGTCCACGTTACCACGTTTATTTATTCAGGTGAAGTATTTTAATATGTCATTACAGTCGAAGTTGCAACATCTAGTTGTTGAGGATAAGTATATTATATTAACATGTCATTATAATCCACAGGTCCACATCTAGTTATTGTGGATAAGTATATTAACATATCATTACAGTCCACGTCACCACATCTAGTTATTGAGGTGAAGTATATGATATTAACATGTCATTACAGTCCACGTTGCCACATCTATTTATTGAGGTTAAGTATATCATATTAAAACAATTTTGGATCGTGAACATGTCATTACAGTTCATGTTACCACATCTAGTTATTGAGGTTAAGTATATTATATTAACATGGCCATTACACTCCACGTTGCCATATCTAGTTATTGAGGCTATTTATATTATCATGTCATTACAGTCCACTTTGCAACATCTGGTT
>NW_013847101.1:0-375 GCF_000517525.1 Limulus polyphemus
CTCGTGTAGCCTTTGCGCGAAATTCAAAAACAAACAAACAAACCCTCACCGCGGAGTAAGCGCTGAGTTTATGGATTTCCAACGCTAAAATCTGTGGTTCTATTCAGATAACCATTGTTTGGCTTTGAGATAAATAAACCCAACCCAATCCTGTTACTTGTTTCAAATTTTGGACATTTCAGTAACCGACTGAATAAAATACATTTAGTTGTTGATGTTTTTCAGTGATTTATTATAAAGAGGAGTATATATACACCTGGAAAAAAGTTAAGCACCCCCAAATATTTTTCAGGATTGCTTATTGAAAATAAGGTTTAATTTTCATGATGTTGAGCAGTGTTCATAATTTCAAACATAATTAAAAGGATGTGAGCG
>NW_013847102.1:0-1174 GCF_000517525.1 Limulus polyphemus
TCTCTCTATGTACAACGTATAGATTACAAATCAGTTCTCTCTCTATGTACAACGTATTGATTACAAATCAGTTCTCTCTCTATGTACAACGTATAGATTACAAATCAGTTCTCTCTCTATGTACAACGTATTGATTACAAATCAGTTCTCTCTATGTACAATGTATTGATTACAAATCAGTTCTCTCTGTGTACAACGTATTGATTACAAATCAGTTCTCACTATGTACAACGTATTGATTATAAATCAGTTCTCTCTATGTACAGCATATTGATTACAAATCAGTTCTCTATGTACAGCGTATTGATTACAAATCAGTTCTCTATGTACAGCGTATTGATTACAAATCAGTTCTCTATGTACAGCGTATTGATTTCAAATCAGTTTTCTCTATGTACAGCGTATTGATTTCAAATCAGTTTTCTCTATGTACAGCGTATTGATTACAAATCGGTTCTCTCTATGTACAGCGTATTGATTACAAATCGGTTCTCTCTATGTACAGCGTATTGACTAGAAATCGGTTCTCTCTATGTTCAGCGTATTGACTAGAAATCGGTTCTCTCTCTATGTACAGCGTATTGATTAGAAATCGGTTTTCTCTCTATGTACAACGTATTGATTAGAAATTGGTTCTCTCTATGTACAACGTATTGATTAGAAATCAGTTCTCTTTATGTACAGTGTATTGATTACAAATCAGTTCTCTCTATGTACAGCGTACTGATTACAAATCAGTTCTCTCTGTATACAAGTTAGGCTGTACCATGAATGAAGTGTAAAGTTTTGGTCTCCTTATTTAAGGAAGCATACAGACTTACTGGAAAGGATTCATAGAAGGGCTACTAAGATTATTCTGTGGATGGAAGAGTTATATAGATAGATAAATATCTTTTAACTTATTTCTCTTCAGAAAAGAAGGGTAAAAGGTGATCTTATAGAATTTTACAAGATTATCTTGGGGGATTACTAGGATAAAGACATTTGGTTTCTTTGTGCTGTATTATGAAGATAACACCTGTCAATAAAACAAATTTTCTCTGCTACTAGAAAAAACTCAACTGTTTCCGAGTAATATGATGATGTTGATTCTAAAAATCATGTTGAAAATTACTGATCACCTCTAGTTTTTCGAGTTATAATAGATTTATTCAAAATATTCTTAGATACTGTG
>NW_013847103.1:0-373 GCF_000517525.1 Limulus polyphemus
GACTTGTGTCGCTAAAGTTTCGTCGGAACGAAATTACGGAAAGTTAATTAACAAACGGAGACGTAACAATATCAACAATCTGACAAGCAAAAGCTACAACACGCGTGTATTTCACTACTTTAACAACAACTATCAAAGAAATACCAACATTACCAAGGTAAATCATGCATGTATCAGCATTTAACAGTTATTTATATATATATAATAGAAATCGTTCATATATATATTAGCAGCATGACTTAGAACATCAACCACACACACATGTATTTCACTACTTCAACCACAGCATGACTTAAAAAACCTACAACACACGTGTATTTCACTACTTTAAAACCTAAGGTTCATGATGATGTAATAATATTGTTACGTCTCT
>NW_013847104.1:0-375 GCF_000517525.1 Limulus polyphemus
CTCACAGACATAAGTTGTTCCAAACACTGATGCCATACCAGAGGCAAATTTCTTCAACTTTGAAAACTTATCATCAGGTAAGCAGCGATAAAATTCAACAGTTTTTCCTTCTCTGTGCTTCTCTTTCAACAAGTCATTTGCTTGCAAATCAATGAGCTCCAACTATAGTTCGACTGGCACGTCATCAAGGTTACAATCAAACGGATTCTGGAACAGAAGAATGTCAGTCTCAATTCTGTCTAGATCTGAAAATCTCTCCAAAAATGCTTATTTAAGTCACTAATAATCTTCTTCGGAAACTCGAGGTTGACATATTCTGCGATTCCAGCACGAAACTCTTTGAAACACTGAAAATGACAGAAGTTTCCTCCTTCC
>NW_013847105.1:0-376 GCF_000517525.1 Limulus polyphemus
TAACAGTTATTACAAACAATGATTTATAAACAAAAGTTTTACAAAGTTACAAACAATATAAAGTCTTCTTCCTAGTCTGGAACTTCCTTGATATCTTATCAAGGGTTCACGATGAGCGAGTTAATTACGAGTTGATGTAGGTACGATTCGCTTAACGGTACGCTAGCTAGCCCTATAGTCTTCACTGTTCATACGTCTATTAGAGATTAAGTTTCCACTGATGGCGTTATGTAATGTTTTCGTAAAAATGCTAATGTCCGATGAGAATCCACTGAAGTCAAATGAGTTGTAATGTTCGAACTTTATAAATGCTCCTGGTTAAATATTTGGAGTTTTCCGATTGATAAGCGTTATAACAATCACAGTTATAGTTTCC
>NW_013847106.1:0-376 GCF_000517525.1 Limulus polyphemus
GTTAGGTTCATGCTATATATTATACAGAATCAGCTGTTAGGTTCATGCTATATATTATACAGGATTAGCTGTTAGGTTCATGCTATAATATACAGAATCAACTGTTAGGTTCATGCTATAATATACAGAATTAGCTGTTAGGTTCATGCTATATATTATACAGAATCAGCTGTTAGGTTCATGCTAAATTATACAGAATCAGCTGTTAGGTTCATGCTATATGTTATACAGAATTAGCTGTTAGGTTCATGCTATATATTATACAGAATCAACTGTTAGGTTCATGCTAAATTATACAGAATCAACTGTTAGGTTCATGCTATATATTATAGAGAATCAACTGTTAGGTTCA
Organism: Limulus polyphemus; assembly: GCF_000517525.1. NCBI lineage: Eukaryota > Metazoa > Arthropoda > Merostomata > Xiphosura > Limulidae > Limulus > Limulus polyphemus. Next base: position 353 of record NW_013847106.1, read on the forward strand.
TGCTATATATTATACAGAATTAGC
>NW_013847107.1:0-375 GCF_000517525.1 Limulus polyphemus
TTACATAGTATTGTTAAATCCTGTATCTTCTTATTGACAGGACACAGTATTGATAAATCCTGTGTCTTCTTATTGACAGGACATAGTATTGTTAAATCTTGTGTCTTCTGATTGACAGAACACAGTATCGTTAAATCTTGTGTCTTCTTGTTGACAGTACACAGTATTGATAAATCCTGTATCTTCTTATTGACAGGACTCAGTATTGTTAAATCTTGTGTCTTTTTACTGACAGTACACAGTATCGTTAAATCTTGTGGCCTGTTATTGAAAGTACACAGTATCATTAAATGTTTTGACTTGTTATGATAGTACACAGTATCGTTAAATCTTGTGTCTTCTTATTGACAGTACACATTATTAATAAATTCTTTT
>NW_013847108.1:0-637 GCF_000517525.1 Limulus polyphemus
GAATTGCTCTATGGAACTTGAAATAAGAATGTGTAACCAAAGCAATTAACCTGCATTATTTTTACATAGGGAATGTTATCGTGAGTCAAGAACTGTTCAACTTACAAAAAAAATATTTTTGTGAACTTGCGGATGACGAGAGAATAAAACAAAACTTTAAGAATTTGTCTTTAAGGTTTCTTTTGAAATAAAGGAATTAAAACATAGATAATATAAAATGTTGAACTGTAATGTAAATTTTGATGCTGATTTCATTGACAAACATTGATCATAAAATAACTTAATTAAGTTTTAAACATAATTAAGTAAAATCTTGTGACAAGCACAGAAAAGAGTCACCTTTTACTACATAATAAATGTGTTTCATCACTATTATAGAATAACAACACTTAGCATTTCTCACAAATCTTTGAGGACATATATAACTGAACTTTCTTGTACACATGTCGAGAATTATAAAAGTACTTCTTTCAGACATTGTTCCATAGGACACCTGCTGTTTCACTTTCACAAGTTAACGACATATCTAATATAACACACATATTATCCAATATTTGACTGAGGCTAATTAATTTTACTACAACTAAATATAATAAATTGGTGTCTTACTGTTTATCAATCCATTTTCGATTACAAT
>NW_013847109.1:0-375 GCF_000517525.1 Limulus polyphemus
TGAATTTCTTGCAAAGCTACTTGAGTGCTACCTGCTATAACCGTCCCTAATTTTGAAGTGGTAGGTTAGAGGGAAAGCAGCTAGTCAACGTCACCCACCGCCAACTCTTGTGCTACTCTTTACCAACGAATAATAGGATTGGTCGTTAAATTACAAAGACCGCACATTCTAAAGGGCGAGCATGCTTGGGGAAAAGAATTCGAACCCGCGGGCCTCAGATTGTGAGTTGAGTGTCCTAACCACATGGCAATGCCAGGTCAACTGTAATGGAACCAGTATAAATCTGTTTACAACAGAAAAATGTAATTTTGTAAACAACATACATCTGCCATAGTATAGTGTTCGAGTCAAATCTTATCCTTATAAAGAAAAAAA
>NW_013847110.1:0-374 GCF_000517525.1 Limulus polyphemus
TGTGTGATTAGTTTCACTAACATGTTCTGCTATGGGTGAAATAGTAATATTATTATTTTTAACATTTCTTTTATGTTCATAAAGTCTGAATTTTAAATTTCTTTTAGTTTGTCCTATATAAACTTTTTTACATTCACATAATATTTTATATATGCCAAATTTTTCCATTAAATCAATTTTATCTTTAATTGTATTAAGAATTTTGCTGACTTTGTTTATCAGTTTGTATATCGGAAAATTTTTGTTTTTTTAATTTTTTCATTATTTGACAAGATAAACCAGGTATATATGGTAGTACTAAATAGTTTTTCTTACTTTTTTCAACAAATGGTTTTAAGTTAATATTTTTATCCCTGTTTTTTAGTTTTATGGAC
>NW_013847111.1:0-372 GCF_000517525.1 Limulus polyphemus
GGGCGTGTTTGTTGTGCAAATATTAGGTAGTGACAGTACTTACTTCTATTGTATTTTAAGTAAAGGTTCTTAATAATAGTTCAGTACAGTCTCTATATATTGAGAGCTAACTGAACTTCCAAGCATTTTTTCTTATTTTTTTCTTCATCTATCGAGAGATAACTGAACTTCCAAGTATTTTTCTGAATTTGTTCTCCATCTATTGAGAGATAACTGAACTTCCAAGTAATTTTTTCTTAATTTTTTTCTCCATCTATTGAGAGATAACTGAACTTCCAAGTATTTTTCCTTATTATTTGTTTCTCTAACTGTTGATAGATAACTGATAACTATCAAGATAGAGCTGATCCACTTCTGTCAAATACTACCTGC
>NW_013847112.1:0-486 GCF_000517525.1 Limulus polyphemus
GTATATATATATATATATATATATATATATGTAAGTATAGCATCAGTATTTGTTATTAACTGCTTCTGACACTTGTCAGAACACATCTATATAAGACAGAGACAGGAATCTTAATGATACCATACTGTTAAGTCGTTATATAAGACAGGAGCAGGAATCTTAATGATACCATACTGTTAAGTCATTATATAAGACAGTAGCAGGAATCTTAATGATACCATACTGTTAAGTCGTTATATAAGACAGAGACAGGAATCTTAATGATACCATACTGTTAAGTCGTTATATAAGTCAGAGACAGGAATCTTAATGATACCATACTGTTAAGTCGTTATATAAGACAGAGACAGGAGCAGGAATCTTAATGATATCATACTGTTAAGTCGTTATATAAGAAAGAGACAGGAGCAGGAATCTTAATGATACCATACTGTTAAGTCGTTATATAAGACAGAGACAGGAGCAGGAATCTTAATGATACCATAC
>NW_013847113.1:0-374 GCF_000517525.1 Limulus polyphemus
GGTATACGTTTCAGATCGATGTATTATAGACCGTAAGACAGTTATAGTTTCACTTCTAGTGGTATATATTTCAGATCGATGTATTATAGACCGTAAGACAGTTACAGTTTCACTCCTTGTGGTATACGTTTCAGATCGATGTATTATAGACCGTAAGACAGTTATAGTTTCATTCCTAGTGGTATACGTTTCAGATCGATGTATTATAGACCGTAAGACAGTTATAGTTTCATTCCTAGTGGTATACGTTTCAGATCGATGTATTATAGACCGTAAGACAGTTATAGTTTCACTCCTAGTGGTATACGTTTCAGATCGATGTATTATAGACCGTAAGACAGTTACAGTTTCACTCCTTGTGGTATACGTTTCAC
>NW_013847114.1:0-376 GCF_000517525.1 Limulus polyphemus
TACAGGATTTATCAATACTGTGTCCTGTCAATAAGAAGACACAGGATTTATCAATACTGTGTACTGTCAATAAGAGGAAACATAATTTAACAATACTGTGTCCTGTCAATAAGAAGTAAAAGGATTTATCAATAATATGTACTCTCAATAAGAAGACACAAGATTTAACGATACTGTGTACTATCATATTAAATCATAACATTTAATGATACTGTGCACTATCAATAACATGCCACAAGATTTAACGATACTGTGTACTGTCAGTAAAAAGACACAAGATTTAACAATACTGTGTCCTGTCAATAAGAAGATACAGGATTTATCAATACTGTGTACTGTCAATAAGAAGACACATGATTTAACAATACTGTGTCCT
>NW_013847115.1:0-376 GCF_000517525.1 Limulus polyphemus
AATATTACCTATACATCCCCTAACTTTGTATATATCCCTTACAGCCAATTCCTGTAATAGTCGAGACACCCATCTTCAGAGGCCCCGTATATATACACTATAAAAACAATACTAGGTCCAATTTACAGACAAACTGTGAAGTCTATAGAAATCAGTTATCACAGAACAAATAAACAAGACACATTTCGTAAAACTTTCTTCTTAAAAGAGTAGAATTCAACTCAGGGAGTGATAAAATGAAGCTTTCCGTGGTATAAACAGGAGTATCCTGGAGTATCAACCTACTGGATATAAAGTGTCTTCACTTGTTCATCTTAATGAAAGTGTCTTTATCTCTTTATCCTACTGGATATAAAGTGTCTTCACTTGTTACATC
>NW_013847116.1:0-375 GCF_000517525.1 Limulus polyphemus
TCAACGATAATGTGTACTGTCAGTAAGAAAACACAAGATTTAACGATACTGTGTACTGTCAATAAGAAGACACAAGATTTTACGATACTGTGTACTGTCAATAAGAAGACACAAGATTTAACGATACTGTTTACGTGTCAATAAGAAGACACAAGATTTAACGATACTGTGTACTGTCAATAAGAAGACACAAGATTTAACGATACTGTGTACTGTACAATAAGAAGACTACAATATTTAACGATACTGTGTACTGTACAATAAAAATACCCAAGATTTAACAATACTGTGTACTGTACAGTAAAAGACACAAGATTTAACGATACTGTGTACTGTCAATAAGAAGACACAAGATTTAACGATACTGTGTACTGT
>NW_013847117.1:0-376 GCF_000517525.1 Limulus polyphemus
GATGGTTCCTAGGCTCTGGCATCTGACCAAAATAATCCCATCGATTTTTCAGAATGTGGTACCTTATGGTTGACATACCTGCAGATATTAGAGAATTTTACATAAAGGATACAGTATCGTAGCAGAGACATACCCTCACAAAGTAGAAATATGGTTTACCTTCAGGATGTGCAATCTTATCACTTACATACCTTAAGATATTAAGGGTACGACTCCACGTCATTATATGAAAGTTGAGTCTAACTAACGGTGTTTGGTAAATGGTATTAAGTACCATATGTAATATACTATATATATTTTGATTGAGCATTAAACAATTTAAAGTACAATAATATTTCTATGCAAATAATTACAATTCAAATGCTTCAAGAGCTTC
>NW_013847118.1:0-373 GCF_000517525.1 Limulus polyphemus
CTGAGATTTTGTTTGAATAACCTTATTTTTAAAGCTGTTCTTTATTTACAATATAATTAAAGATAATAAAAAACAGTAATATCGAAGCTAACCGAAATTTTCATAACAGATTATGAAATAACTACTGAGAAATTTGATGAAACGGATATCCATTTTAAACGTCTTGCATCAAGGGCATCTTTGTGTTGAAATATGAAGACAAATAAATTTTTTCAAAATTTAGGAAAAAAACATTTCTATAGCCTTGACTTTTCTGTGAAAATATGATTTTTTTGGAAAATGTAGAAAAGTGTTTTTTTGACGCAAATTTAATAGAAAAATGTCGGCTAGTGCTTATGTCGTCAGAAAACTCAAAAAGTGAGACATTATAGCA
>NW_013847119.1:0-377 GCF_000517525.1 Limulus polyphemus
AAACACAATCGGTTTTCTTGTTCACTATTTATCAAAACATCAGGTACGATAAAATCCTTTCATGACATATAATTGTACAAGTGTGTAAAGAAATTATTCGCTATAATAGTTGCCTTCGTTCAAATGATGTGTGATAAAAACTGATGTGCAACAGTGTTATTATAAAGAAATTATTCGCTATAATATTTGCCTTCGTTCAAATGATGTGTGATAAAAACTGATGTGCAACAGTGTTACTATAAAGAAATTATTCGCTACAATATTTGCCTTCGTTCAAATGATGTGTGATAAAAACTGATGTGCAACAGTGTTATTATAAAGAAATTATTCGCTATAATATTTGCCTTCGTTCAAATGATGTGTGATAAAAACTGATG
>NW_013847120.1:0-375 GCF_000517525.1 Limulus polyphemus
CCATCTTACAATCAGGTTCTTAATGCCCTGATTAAAGAAATCACTTGGCTTATAGCAAAATGCATGTCGATGTCCTCTTTAACACCTACATTTGCATATGTTTTCCTATTAAGATGGTGTTGCAGTGAATAAAAAATATGGTAATCTGTTGGTACCATATCTGGAGGATATGGTGAGTGGGGGAGAACTTCCCAACCCAACTACATAATCCTATGTTGTGTCACATGTGGATGTGCATTGTCATGGAGAAGAACACGTTTCCAATTGATGAGTGAAGGGCTTGATTTAAGTGTTCCAGTTGCTGACTATAGATCTTTGCATTGACAGTTTGCTATGGATTGAGGAGTTCAAAATGAATTACTCCTTTGATATCCC
>NW_013847121.1:0-376 GCF_000517525.1 Limulus polyphemus
GACATTACACAGTATCGTTAGATCTTGTGTCTTTTTATTGATAGTACACAGTATCGTTAAATCTTGTGCCTTTTATTGATAGTACACAGTATTGTTAAATCTTGTGTCTTCTTAATGACATTACACAATATCGTTAGAACTTGCGTCTTCTTATTGAAAGTACACAGTATTATTAAATCGTGTGTCTTACTATTGACAGTATACAGTATCGTTAAATCTTGTGTCTTCTTATTGACAGTACACAGTATCGTTAAATCTTGTGTCTTCTTATTGACAGTACACAATATCGTTAAATCTTGTGTCTTCTTATTGACAGTACACAGTATCGTTAAATCTTGTGTTTTTTATGTACAGTACACAGTTTTGTAAATCTTGT
>NW_013847122.1:0-376 GCF_000517525.1 Limulus polyphemus
CTCAGGAGTAACTCTAAGGTAATGAAACCAGATATATATCTACACTTACAACTCAGGAGTCACTCTAAAGTAGTGAAATCAATCATATATCTACACTTACAACTCAGGAGTCACTCTGAGGTAATGAAACCAGATATATATCTACACTTACAACTCAGGAGTAACTCTAAAGTAGTGAAATCAATTATATATCTACACTTACAACTCAGGAGTCACTATAAGGTAATGAAACCAGATATATATCTACACTTACAACTCAGGAGTCACGCTAAGGTAATGGAACCAGATATATATCTACACTTACAACTCAGGAGTAACTCTAAAGTAGTGAAATCAATTATATATCTACACTTACAACTCAGGAGTCACTCTAAAG
>NW_013847123.1:0-377 GCF_000517525.1 Limulus polyphemus
AAGATGGAATACTTCCTTTTTTAAATTTGTTCTTGACAAGATGGAATACTTCATTTTTCAAATTTGTTCTTGACAAGATGGAATACTTCCTTTTTAAAATTTGTTTTGGACAAGATGGAATACTTCCTTTTTTAAATTTGTTCTTCACAAGATATAATACTTTCTGTTTTAAATTTGTTCTTGACAAGATAGAATACTTTTTCTTTTAAATTTGTTCTGGACAAGATGGAATACTTCCTCTTTTAAATTTGTTCTTGACAAGATAGAATACGTTCTCTTTTAAATTTGTTCTTGACAAGATAGAATACGTTCTCTTTTAAATTTGTTCTTGACAAGATAGAATAGTTCCTCTTTTAAATTTGTTCTTGACAAGATAG
>NW_013847124.1:0-374 GCF_000517525.1 Limulus polyphemus
CTGTTAACATGTTCTACAAGAATGTGACGTACTTGTACATTCTAAGTTGTTAATATGTTCTACAAGAATGTGACGTACTTGTACATTCTAAGTTGTTAACATGTTCTACAAGAATGTGACGTACTTGTACATTCTAAGTTGTTAACATGATCTACAAGAATGTGACGTACTTGTACATTCTAAGCTGTTAACATGTTCTACAAGAATGTGACGTACTTGTACATTCTAAGTTGTTAACATGTTCTACAAGAATGTGACGTACTTGTACATTCTAAGTTGTTAACATGCCCTACAAGAATGTGACGTACTTGTACATTCTAAGCTGTTAACATGTTCTACAAGAATGTGACGTACTTGTACATTCTAACTTGTTA
>NW_013847125.1:0-375 GCF_000517525.1 Limulus polyphemus
AATAAATACGACCAAAAGATAAAGGGCATATATGTAATAAATACGACCAAAAGATAAAGACATATATGTAATAAATACGACCAAAAGATAAAGACATATATGTAAGAAATACGACCAAAAGATAAAGACATATATGTAAGAAATACGACCAAAAGATAAGGGACATATATGTAATAAATACGACCAAAAGATAAAGACATATATGTAAGAAATACGACCAAAAGATAAGGGACATATATGTAAGAAATACGACCAAAAGATAAAGGACATATATGTAATAAATACGACCAAAAGATAAAAGACATATATGTAAGAAATACGACCAAAAGATAAGGGACATATATGTAAGAAATACGACCAAAAGATAAAGACATA
>NW_013847126.1:0-376 GCF_000517525.1 Limulus polyphemus
GTGCTCTGCCCACCACGGGTATCGAAACCCGGATTCTAGCGTTGTAAGTCCGCAGACATACCGCTGTGCCACTCGGAGGGCCTACATTAAAAGAGAATTGCTTGTTTGTAGTTAAACACAAAAAGCTACACAATGGGCTATCTGTGCTCTGCCCACCACGGGTATCGAAACCCGGATTCTAGCGTTGTAAGTCCGCAGACATACCGCTGTGCCACTGGGAGGCCGTTCACTGTGCTAGGAATTGAGAACGTAATTACTTTGCTGGTAATAAAATGTACTGACAGTAAGTGAAATGTCGTGATGCCTTGTTGATGCCTTGTTGATACAGTGTGTATATATATATATATATATATATATATATATATATATATATACA
>NW_013847127.1:0-377 GCF_000517525.1 Limulus polyphemus
GGTACTGGGGGACGCCCACCAAACCCCATTGTGAAAGTCCCAACAGCTAAGTGTAAAATGGCAAGTACATATAGTGTCTACGTGACAGGAAAGCTGTATGGCCAAAAATGCGACCTTGTCATAGATTCTGCATCTCAGCAAACCCTTGTGAGTATCAAGGTGCTAGATCAAGGAGTACCAGAAGCCATACAGAAGCTCTGTGGTGTGACATGACATTATGCAAGGTTGTGGGGACCAGTGTGGGTAACTAATGAGCTCATGGGCATGAAGAACAGACACAAAGTATACTTGGCTGACATTGAAGAACAATGCATATTAGGGTTGGACTACTTACTACCGAGGATGTGTGCAGTTAACTTCGATAAAATGACGTTTGG
>NW_013847128.1:0-374 GCF_000517525.1 Limulus polyphemus
TATTTTATAGAACAGGTGAATACACGGGGTCTTTATGACCTTATGAAGTATTGTACAATGACATGATGTTGTAATTATAATAGTATTGTATATAACAAGTGATTACACGGGGTCTTTATGACATTATGATGTAATCTACAAGGCATGCTGTTTTAATTATAACTGTATTTTATAGAACAAGTGAATACACTGGGTCTTTTTGACCTAATGATGTATTGTACAATTACATACTGTTGTAATATAAAAGTATTTTATATAAAAAAGTGAATACACGGGGTCTTTATGGACTTATGATGTATTGCACAATGACATAATGTTGTAATATAACAGTATTTTATGCAAAAAATGAATACACGTGGTCTTTAAGACATTAT
>NW_013847129.1:0-376 GCF_000517525.1 Limulus polyphemus
CTGTAAAATATACGTCGAGATTGAACCTAGCAGTGTGAGACGAGCTATAAAATATACCTCGAGATTAAACCTAGCAGTCTGAAAGAGCTGTAAAATATACGTCGAGATTGAACCTAGCAGTCTGAGACGAGCTGTAAAATATACCTCGAGATTGAACCCAGCAGTGTGAGACGAGCTATAAAATATACCTCGAGATTAAACCTAGCAGTCTGAAAGAGCTGTAAAATATACGTCGAGATTGAACCTAGCAGTCTGAGACGAGCTGTAAAATATACCTCGAGATTAAACGTAGCAGTCTGAGACGAGCTGTAAAATATACGTCGAGATTGAACCTAGCAGTGTGAGACGAGCTATAAAATATACCCCGAGATTAAAC
>NW_013847130.1:0-376 GCF_000517525.1 Limulus polyphemus
AAACATGTAAGCAGATATCATTGTACCTGTATATCGGCTTCAACTTGTGGCTCATTTAATTGATGAAACATGTAAGCAGATATCATTGTCCCTGTATATCGGCTTCAACTTGTGGCTCATTTGATGGATGAAACATGTAAGCAGATATCATTGTCCCTGTATATCGGCTTCAACTTGTGGCTCATTTGATGGATGAAACATGTAAGCAGATATCATTGTCCCTGTATATCGGCTTCAACTTGTGGCTCATTTGATGGATGAAACATGTAAGCAGATATCATTGTCCCTGTATATCGGCTTCAACTTGTGGCTCATTTGATTGATGAAACATGTAAGCAGATATCTTTGTACCTGTATATCGGCTTCAACTTGTGGC
>NW_013847131.1:0-376 GCF_000517525.1 Limulus polyphemus
CCTTACATTAACATTACTGAACAGAGTTATTGCTAATAAACACAATACTTTCCTATGCCTTAACATGACTGGGCAGAATTATTGTTAACAAACACAATACTTTCCTTACATTGACATTACTGAACAGAGTTATTGTAAATAAACACAATAATTTCCTTATATTAACATTACTGAACAGAGTTATTGTTAATAAACACAATAATTTCCTTATATTAACATTACTGAACAGAGTTATTGTTAATAAACACAATAGTTTCTTGATTCTTAACATTACAAATGAAATCCATATTTTTGTTTACTTGTTTACAATTCAGTGCCCAACCTAAACATTTAAGATACTATAGCTGATTTTATGTGCAATTTGAGACAAAGCTAC
>NW_013847132.1:0-375 GCF_000517525.1 Limulus polyphemus
CGCAAGTATGCAACGAACGTTACTGAAAAAATTTCGAGAAGATCCGTCCAAATAGAACGACGTACTGGTGCAAAACGCAAAACCTTCCATAACTCCTTTAAAACAAACAATAGGAAGGTAAAACTCTGCCTATTACTACGCAACGTAAAAGTGTACCTACATACCAAATTTGGTGAAGAATCATCAATTTAGGACCCACTGGTAAAAAGAAATCGAAAAACAATCAGTAACCAAAAGCTTCACTGCAGTACACATACGCTTTCAGAAAAGCCAATAAAAGAGTAACATAAAACGACCACAAAAGTCGCAAAAATGATAATAGAAGGCTAGAATTTTGCATGTAAATAAGCAAGTATGCAACGAACGTTATTGAAA
>NW_013847133.1:0-373 GCF_000517525.1 Limulus polyphemus
ACCAAAAGCTTCACTGCAGTACACATACGCTTTCAGAAACGCCAATAAAAGAGTAACATAAAACGACCACAAAAGTCGCAAAAATGATAATAGAAGGCTAGAATTTTGCATGTAAATACGCAACTATGCAACGAACGTTCATACAAAAATTTGGAGAATGACTCCGTCCAAATGGAACGACGTACTGGTACAAAACGCAAAACGTTCCATAACTCCTTTAAAACAAACAGTAGGAAGGTAAAACTCTGCATATTACTACGCAACGTTAAAGTGTATCCACATACCAAATTTGTTGAAGAATCATCAATTTAGGACCCTCTGGTAACAAGAAATCGAAAAACAGTCAGTAACCAAAAGCTTCACTGCAGTACAC
>NW_013847134.1:0-374 GCF_000517525.1 Limulus polyphemus
AGCATCCATGGATGGGATAAATCCAGTCTCACACTGTATTACATCCAATAGGACAGTAGCATAATTTAGTGAGCATGTACTTCTGATACCAGTGTATACAAAAACAAGGTAAAACATAATTATGTTTTAAAAACATGTTGTAGGGTAGACCCTTGATTGTAGACTTGATTTATGTATACATAAAGGACAGTTACACACGTGTAAATAAAACTAAAACATAACACTGAGATTCCATCAATAATGAAATCGGAAGCATGCAGGTCGACAGATACCAAAAAACACTATCTTAATCTCTTTCATTAATATGTCCTACATAGAATATGTGTAAGTGTAGCTAATTTTTCAACCAGTTTAATTAGCATTTAATTAATTTT
>NW_013847135.1:0-375 GCF_000517525.1 Limulus polyphemus
GGTAATATCTTATACAGTAGCCCTGAGTAACTCAGTTTTTCTCTTGATTAGGTAATATCTTATACAGTAGCCCCGAGTAACTCAGCTTTACTTATGGTTAGGTAATATCTTATACATTAGCTTCCGAGTAACTCAGCTTTACTCTTGATTAGGTATTATCTTATACAGTAGCCCCCGAGTAACTCAGCTTTACTTTTGGTTAGGTAATATCTTATACACTAGCCCCCGAGTAACTAAGTTTTACTCTTGATTAGTTAATATCTTATACACTAACACCCGAGTAACTTAGTTTTACTCTTAATTAGGTAATATCTTATAGAGTAACCCCGAGTAACTCAGCTTTACTCTTGATTAGGTAATATCTTATTCAGTAGC
>NW_013847136.1:0-377 GCF_000517525.1 Limulus polyphemus
AGCAGCACTCTCCAACTCTGAACAACATGCAGTCTTCATTTAAATTATACATTTTTTAATATGTTCGTATTACTGATTTTTCGGTTTTTGTTGTTTTTTTGTCAATAAACAATGTTGTTTATCATAAGTGTCGTAAGCTTGTTTACGATATATCTTATAGAAGAATTTCAATTGATTATATTATAGTGATTTTTGTGGTAAGAACCTTCTCGTAATATTCGATTAAATAAGTGAGCTTGCAAACAGTGTTAAGATAAGAAATTCGTGAATTGTATATAGTTAGATAAAAGAAATTAATCTAGGATATAATTTATAAGGTTCAGAAAATTTTAATTGAGCTTTGTGCTTCATAAATTATTATTTAACTACGTGCGGTG
>NW_013847137.1:0-376 GCF_000517525.1 Limulus polyphemus
GTTTTAATTTACCAATGAGCATAGATTTTTCACTGACGAATATTTTTATTTTCTATTTTAATCTTTCACATACACTAGCTTCTTTATACAGATAAAGTTTTCATTTACCAATGAACATGGATTTTTCTCTGACGAATATTTTTATTTTCTATTTTAATCCTTCACATACACTAGCTTCTTTATACAGATAAAGTTTTCATTTACCAATGAACATGGATTTTTCTCTGACGAATATTTTTATTTTCTATTTTAATCTTTCACATACACTAGCTTCTTTATACAGATAAAGTTTTCATTTACCAATGAACATGGATTTTTCTCTGACGAATATTTTTATTTTCTATTCTAATCCTTCACATACACTAGCTTCCTTATA
>NW_013847138.1:0-377 GCF_000517525.1 Limulus polyphemus
GATGACAAAATCTTGTCGAAACGTTGTACATTTGCTGTTGTATTAAAGTTTTTCTTCATTACCCATTCAAGCCGTCTCCAGCCATTATTATATTAAAGTTTTTCTTCATTACCCCTTCAAGCCGTCTCCAGCCATTATTAACCCTGTAGGGTACACTTCCGGTTGCTTAATGGAAGAAGGACACGACCCCTCGTTGCAATAACACATTGGGACACAACAACTTATTCAACGAGGGGTGGTTTGGGAGTTCCTGTGTGTTAATAATTGATTATACAAGAGTAATAACACATTGGGACACAACATTTTATTCAACAAGGGGTGGTTTGGGAGTTCCTAGCGTGTTAATAATTGATTATACAGGAGTATAACACATTGTA
>NW_013847139.1:0-375 GCF_000517525.1 Limulus polyphemus
GAGGAAAATCTGCTTGAGTCAGCGAAGAATCTAAAACTAGGTCGAAAATTCACATTTCAGCCGGACAATGACCCGAAATACAATGCCAAAGCCACACTGGAGTGGCTTAAAAAGAAGAAAGTGAATTTCCTTGAGTGGCCCAGTCAAAGTTCTGACTTGAATCCAATGGAAGACTAGGCAAAAATTACACCATCTCGTTGTGTAAAGCTGGTAGAGACCTATCGAAAAAGACTCCCAGCAGTAATTGCTGCCAAAGGTGCTTTCACCAAGTACTGAGTTAGGGGCTGAATACTTATGTAATGAGGAAATTTCAATTTATATATTTTCTTTGCAGGTTTTGCTGACATTCAACCTCCTTCACACATAACAGTGTTT
>NW_013847140.1:0-376 GCF_000517525.1 Limulus polyphemus
GATGTATACCATTTAGTTTTTTAGCAATATTATGCTGCTTATGCACAATCCTTATTCTCTTCCCAATCCTACTAGCTATATTCTTCTTGGGATTTTTAAAAGAGCTAATCCTTGTATTTTCATTTGCATCAGTAAAACTAGTTTCTTTATTGTTCTCTAACTGAATGGCTTTTTCTTTCATATAAAATGGATTGAATATATTTACTAATTGTTTTCTGTTTGACACTTTACTACTTGCAGCACCGTCATTCATTTCTTTTACACTGTATCCACCTGATGCATATTCAGTTGCTATTGAAGAAATACCTGCATTCGTATATATGTTTTTATCATGATGATAAGTTGTTTTTCTTGCATCAAGTAAATGGTCATATCC
>NW_013847141.1:0-373 GCF_000517525.1 Limulus polyphemus
TTATAACTATACTAAATAGTTTTAATTTGAAATACTTATAACTTCTATTTTGAGCAAAAAACTTCACCTACCATTAGACCTTCAACAATGCCAAAGTTATCATGAATCACTTTGGCAACGGGTGCAAGACAGTTGGTTGTACAGGAGGCATTACTGATAATTTCCATTGAGGGTTCATACTTCTCGTGATTTACACCCATGACAAACATAGGGGCATCAGCTGAGGGAGCGGAGATAATAACTTTCTTAGCTCCACCTTCAATGTGAGGCTTTGCCTTTTCAATTGTTGTAAAAACACCAGTTGATTCCACAACATAATCAGCACCAGCTTTTCCCCACGGAATAGCATTGGGTTTCATCCTTTAGAAGAAAA
>NW_013847142.1:0-376 GCF_000517525.1 Limulus polyphemus
CCTGAACTATCCTTGTACTCCTGTTACAGTTGTTAACTAACATCACTCGATATTCTATACTAACTAATTCACAATTACCCTGGTTCTTATTATTTCATTCCTCGGTGGCTCAGCAGTAAGCTTTAGGGGTTATAACACTAAAATTCGTGGATCAATACCTGCAGGAGGCACAGAACAGATAGTTCATTTTGAACTTTGTGCTTATGTAGAATCGAACAAACGAATCTTTTCATTTGTTAACAGTCCTGCAACGTCATCTTTAGTCTTTTTTTACTTTTTATGCTTAATGATTATTTAGCTTTTTTATCTTTTTCGTATTCGATGACGAGGAACCCACTTTGAGATTAATAATGGCTGGAGACGGCTTAAATAGGTA
>NW_013847143.1:0-376 GCF_000517525.1 Limulus polyphemus
TACTAGGGGGGGGGGAGCAATACACGATATTGTACATCCACTTGTCAAGATATACGATGTAGAAATGGATGTATTGTAAATGTATTAAAGAGATAATCCATGTTAAATTGGTTTATTCATATATTTCATCTCTTAAACATTCGTAAATATCAGTGAAGCCAGAGTGTGAGTTATTTTGTTACTCTGTTTCGATGTCGACTATTTATTTAAAACGCACCATTTGAGAACTGGCTGATAGAAGACAATCGACTACTTATTTAAAACGCACCCTTTGAGAACTGGCTGATACAAGACAATCGACTACTTATTTAAAACGCACCCTTTGAGAACTGGCTGATAGAAGACAATCGACTACTTATTTAAAACGTCACCCTTT
>NW_013847144.1:0-375 GCF_000517525.1 Limulus polyphemus
GTGTCCAGGTACTATGAATGAATTATCTCTATGTTAAGATCTAAGTGTCCAGATACTATGAATGAATGATCTTTATGTTGAGATCTCAGTGTCCAGGTACTATGAATGAATGATCTTTATGATAAGATCTAAGTGTCCAGAAGCTATGAATGAATGATGTCTATGTTAAGATCCCAGTTTCCCTGTACTATGAATGAAGGATATCTATGTTAAGATCTCAGTTCCAGATTCTATGAATGAATGATGTCTATGTTAAGATCTCGGTGTCTAGATATTATGAATGAAAGATCTCTATGTTAAGATCTCAGTTTCCAGATACTATGAATGAATGATCTTTATGTTAAGATTTCAGTGTCCAGGTACTATGAATGAATT
>NW_013847145.1:0-376 GCF_000517525.1 Limulus polyphemus
CTGTGTCCACTGAGAATCGAATCCTTGATTCTAGAATTGTAAATCCGAAGGCTTACTGCTGTCCCTCAGGGGGAATCAAATTAAAATTCAAGAGAAACAATGTGAATATAGTTTTAGAACAACTGAAACACATGGTTAGCTAGCTCCCCAGACCTAAGGTAGGAAGTTAAGATTAACAAATGTAATAAATGTGTTTATTATTTTATTTGTTTATTTTTGTATTAGAGTGAAGCCACATTGGGCTACCTGTTATGTCCACCACGTGGAAGCGAACCCCGGGTGTTAGTGTTGTAAGTTCGTAGACTTACCGCTGTCCCACTGGAGGACCAACTGTAATAAGAAAGCTTTAACTGAAATTAGGGTTAAACAGTCACGT
>NW_013847146.1:0-751 GCF_000517525.1 Limulus polyphemus
ATTTGTTAACTTTCATAAACCTGTCACAGTGCATCACATGGTCACATCTGCTAGTATAATTAACCCTTGTGAGACGGGTCATGGATGAAAAGCCATGTTATCTCATTTTTTGACTCACATTCAAAATTTCACTGAACTATTAATTCAGGAATTTATGTCAATAACTTTGGTATCAAAATGTAGATTATAATTCAAATTTTAGTACTATATATTACTAAATTTCTTAATTTAAAAGCAAATATTAAAAAACACACACAAACATCTATTTCTGTGTGTCACGTGGTATGTTAAATGTACCACTGGTTAAATGTACCACAAGTCTATAGTTTTGAACGAATTAGAAACTCAAGTTACCAATATTGACAAGCTAGAATATAAAATAAGAGCCTCTTATCTTTTCAATTTCCTAAGATGTTGCTCCTGTAATAAATCAAACAATGCTCTCTTATATACACTTACTTCTATATATGATGTGAAATAACCAATCAGAAGCTCAGAATGTCCCCCTAGTGGTTTTCTCAGCCATTTTAACAGGCTTGGCGCCATTTCTCTTTTGAACCAATATTTGAACAAGGTAGGGTGTGTCTTTAGCCTGCTCGAAATTTCATATTTTTTAGACTAAAATACATCTTAGTTACTAAGCTTGATAAATTATAGTGGAATTCTATGGTATTAATTTAGTGATTTATGATTTTTTGGTTATTCAAAATGTATATATAAAACCTAAAAAAGATTTTCTTTTCACAGAGTA
>NW_013847147.1:0-375 GCF_000517525.1 Limulus polyphemus
GACAGAACACAGTGTCGTTAAATCTTGTGTCTTCTTATTGACAGTACACAGTATTTTTAAATCTTGTGTCTTCTTATTGACAGTACACAGTATTGTTAAATCTTGTGGCCTCATTAGTGATAGTACACATTGTCGTTAAATCTTGTCATCTCATTAATAGTACAGAGTATTGTTAAATCTTGCGTCTTCTTATTGACAGTACACAGTATTGTTAAATCCTGTTTCTTCTTATTGACAGTACACAGTATTGTTAAATCTTGTGGCTTGTTAGTGATAGTACACATTATCGTTAAATCTTCTCTTCTCATTGATAGTACAGAGTATTGTTAAATCTTGCGTATTCTGATCAACAGTACACAGTATTGTTAAATCTTG
>NW_013847148.1:0-375 GCF_000517525.1 Limulus polyphemus
CGTTGCTACTGGGGGCTTGTTTACATGCTGTTTGAGATTTAAATTTGTATTTTACATCTGCTACAGTCCGAGTATAGGTACTAGTGTACTTATGACAGTACCAAATGTAACATGTAGTGTACTTACGATAGTACCAAATGTGGCTTATAGTGTACTTATGACAGTACCAAATGTAACATGTAGTGTACTTATGACAGCACCAAATGTGGCTTATAGTGTACTTATGATAGCACCAAATGTGGCATATAGTGTACTTATGACAGTATCAAATGTGGCATATAGTGTACTTATGATATCACCAAATGTGACATGTAGTGAACTTATGATAGTACCAAATGTGACATGTAGTGTACTTATGACAGTACCAAATGTGAC
>NW_013847149.1:0-400 GCF_000517525.1 Limulus polyphemus
CCGCGTGTTAAGAAGTTGACCTGACTTACTGTTCGTGACATGGATGCAATGAACTTAGCCATCTGGCTACAACAATGCACAAGTTAGTTCAGTGGTTGACTGATCAGAAACACGATGACACGATATAGCGTCTCCTTTACATACGATGACACGATATTGCGTCTCCTTTACATACGATGACACGATACTGCGTCTCCTTTATACGATGACACGATATTGCGTCTCCTTTACATACGATGACACGATATTGCGTCTCCTTTACATACGATGACACGATATTGCATCTCCTTTACATACGATGACACGATACTGCGTCTCCTTTACATACGATGACACGATATTGCGTCTCCTTTACATACGATGACACGATATTGCATCTCCTTTACATACGATGACACGA
>NW_013847150.1:0-374 GCF_000517525.1 Limulus polyphemus
ATTTTCTAGATAATGGACATGTGACACAACATAACATAAATATTTTCTAGATAATGGACATGAGATATGTCAGAACATAAATATTTTCTAGATAGTGGACATGTGATACGTCAGAACATAAATATTTTCTAGATAATGGACATGTGATACGTCAGAACATAAATATGTTCTAGATAATAGACATGTGATACGTCAGAACACCTATATTTTCTAGATAATGAACATGTGATACAGCATAACATAAATATTTTCTAGATAATGGACATGTGATACAGCATAACATAAATATGTTCTATATAATGGACATGTGATACAGCATAACATAAATATTTTCTAGATAATGGACATGTGATACAACATAACATAAATATTTT
>NW_013847151.1:0-376 GCF_000517525.1 Limulus polyphemus
AGAAATCTAAAAAAAAAATATATATATATAATTTTCACTATTAGGGTGATAATCCATCATTACATATTTCAACATTATAAGATAATTTAACTCAGTGCCCCCCACCCTATCCTTACATGGTTTGTTAATGTAATATTTATCGTTACTAATTTAGTCGTTTAAATTTTGAGTAGAAAGCAATTCGCCAAGTGGTACTAATCGGATTATCACCCAATAAAAAGGCTAATTGGAAGAATAACGAAACAAGGACGATTCAGTTAGAAGTTATTACGATTTAGAGCTGAGCGATAGAGGGTTAATTTGGATTATAGGGTATTAAATAATAAAATAAAACTGTACTAAATTAACCAAGCCCCCCCCCCACCACACACACACA
>NW_013847152.1:0-436 GCF_000517525.1 Limulus polyphemus
TAGATTGCAGCAGTTGTTGGAGGAGAAAGAAAATAAACAAGAAGAGAAATTACAGCAGTTGTTAGAGGAGAAAGAAAATAAACAAGAATAACGAGAAAAGAAACAAGAAGAGAGACTACAGCAGTGGCAACTGGAACAAGAAAGGATAACAAAGGAGTACCAGAAGCTGTACAGAAGCTTTGTGGCATGACAGGACATTCTGCAAGGTTGTGGGGACCTGTGTGGGCAACTATCGAGCTCATGGGCATGAAAAACAGACAGGAAGTATACTTGGCTGACTTTGAAGACCAATGCATAATAGGATTGGACTATCTTCTACCGAGGAAGTGTGTAGTTAACTTCGATAAAATGATGATTGGAAACAACAAAGGCCATTCTCCAGTAAGTGTTGCTACATCCGTTGATCTGCATGTCACAGCACTTAAATCAACTACAA
>NW_013847153.1:0-376 GCF_000517525.1 Limulus polyphemus
TTGTAACACATTTTTCTTATTCTTTGTAATCACCCAAGGTAGTTTCAACATGATTCCTCCATCTTCTTCTCCTGCATCAACTAGAGTAACATTCAATGGTGCATTCATCATTGTTTGCAGTTATGAACCATTCACTCTATGTTTAATTGTCAAACTAATATGGTGTTCTGATATTATTTTTAGCATGAAACTCGTGCTTCAGAGGCTTGCAAGTGATGTATCATTTTAATTCATTGGCATGTTTTATGTTGTTTTTGTTCACAGAATAACCAGTGAACAATGGCGTAGCAAGGGTTCTCAGCACCCGGGGGAAAAGACACTTTTGGCGCCCCCACCTCTGAAATGTTTTGATTATTTGTTTTTTGACTCATTACCT
>NW_013847154.1:0-370 GCF_000517525.1 Limulus polyphemus
ACACATTATGGAAGACTGATTAATAGGTGCTTTACTGACACAAATTACATGATACTGACTGTCAGAAATAACAGATTGTAGAAGCCCGATTAATAGGTGCTTTACTGACACAAATTACATGATATTGACTTTCAGAAAGATAATATTGTAGGAGCCCGATTAATATGTGCTTTACTGACACAAATACTGTTAACTTCTAAAATTCTTCAGCTTTTCTCTGGAAACTAAAAAAAAAAAAACACAAACAAAAAACATAAACCAAGATGTTTCAATTCTTTAATGAATCTTTATTAGTTTGTAATTGAGATAGATAATAGAATGTTGGCTTTCCAAGTATTTAAATAGAAGTCACGCGTGATAGATGGCGTTC
>NW_013847155.1:0-1069 GCF_000517525.1 Limulus polyphemus
CTATATTAAATCAGATATTTGTATTTAGTACTATAGTGTTTGTGTTGGCTATATTAAATGAGGTATTTGTTTGTAGTACTATAGTTTTTGTGTTGGCTATATTAAATGAGGTTTTTGTTTGTAGTATTATAGTGTTTGTGTTGGCTATATTAAATCAGATGTTTGTTTGTAATATTATAGTGTTTGTGTTGGCTATATTAAATCAGATATTTGTTTGTAGTATTATAGTGTTTGTGTTGGCTGTATTAAATCAGAAATTTGTTTGTAATACTATAGTGTTTGTGTTGGCTATATTGAATCATATATTTGTTTGTAGTACTATAGTGTAGTATTATAGTGTTTGTGTTCATTATATTAAATAAGATATCTGTTTGAATCTGAATTAATATAGCCAACACAAACATTATAGTACCTACAAACAAATATCTGATTTAATATAACCAACAATAACACTATAGTACTACATACAAATATCTGATTTAATATAGCCAACACGAACACTATAATACTTCAAACAAATATCTGATTTAATATAGCCAACACAAACACTATAATACTACAAAAAACATCTGATTTAATATAGCCAACACAAACACTATAACACTACAAACAAATATCTGATTTAATATAACTAACATTAACACTATATTAAATCAGTTATTTGTTTGAAGTATTAGTGTGTTTGTGTTTCCTATATTAAATCAGATAATTTTTGTAGTATAATAGTGTTTTGTGTTGGCTTTATTAAATCAGATGTTTGTTTGTAGTACTATAGTGTTTGTGTTGGCTATATTAAATCAAATATTTGTTTGTAGTACTATAGTGTTTGTGTTGGCTATATGAAATCAGATATTTCTTTGTAGTATTATAGTGTTTGTGTTGGCTATATTAAATCATATATTTGTTTGTAGTACTATAGTGTTTATGTTGGCTATATTAAATCAGATGTTTTTTGATGTACCTTAATGTTTGTGTTGAAAATATTAAATCAGATATTTGTTTGTAGTACTATGGCGTTTGTGTTGGTTATATTAAATCAGATATTTGTTTGTAGGTACTATAATGTTTA
>NW_013847156.1:0-377 GCF_000517525.1 Limulus polyphemus
CTCCCTATAGAAAATCTATCTGTCTACACACACATAGATAGATACAATAGCTTCTTGAGGTAAAGCAAGCTCCCTGTGAAAATCTATCTGTCTACACACACATAGATAGATACAATAGCTTCTTGAGGTAAAACAAGCTCCCTATGAAAATCTATCTGTCTACACACACATAGATAGATACAATAGCCTCTTGAAGTAAAGCAAGCTCCCTATGAAAATATATCTGTCTACACACACATAGATATATACAATAGCCTCTTGAGGTAAAACAAGCTCCCTATGAAAATCTATCTGTCTATATACACATAGATAGATACAATAGCCTCTTGAGGTAAAGCAAGCTCCCTGTGAAAATCTATCTGTCTACACACACATAG
>NW_013847157.1:0-376 GCF_000517525.1 Limulus polyphemus
AATTAACTATATATCAGTATACTTCCAACAATCTAGTTAGTTAACTCTATATCAGTATACTTCCAACAATCTAGTTAGTTAACTATATATCAATATACTTCCAACAATCTAGTTAGTTAACTCTATATCAGTATACTTCCAACAATCTAGTTAATTAACTATATATCAGTATACTTCCAACAATCTAGTTAGTTAACTCTATATCAGTATTCTTCCAACAATCTAGTTAGTTAACTCTATATCAGTATACTTCCAACAATCTAGTTAGTTAACTCTATATCAGTATTCTTCCAACAATGTAGTTAGTTAACTCTATATCAGTATACTTCCAACATTCTAGTTAGTTAACTCTATATCAGTATTCTTCCAACAATCT
>NW_013847158.1:0-729 GCF_000517525.1 Limulus polyphemus
TGGAATCACATCCCAACCACGACGTTCTTCTTAGTGTGAATTCTCATCCTGTTAACAACAAGATGTATGTCTGTTGAAATCACATCTCAACCACGACTTTCCTCTTAGTGTGAATTATCATCCTGTTAACAAAAAGATGTATGTCTGTTGGAATCACATCCCAACCACGACTTTCTTCTTAGTGTGAATTCTCACCCTGTTAACAACAAGATGTATGTCTGTTGGAATCACATCCCAACCACAACGTTCTTCTTAGTGTGAATTCTCACCCTGTTAACAACAAGATGTATGTCTGTTGGAATCACATCCCAACCACAACGTTCTTCTTAGTGTGAATTCAGCAAACATTTTTTTTTTTTTAATTCAAGGCTATAATCAACTTACATTAATATTTATTTGGTTTGCTTCCCTTACTATTTGGTACAAAATGTCGACATTGTTAAGGAAGTAAAATAAAAACGAATCTTTAACCATAACCCCTACAATTGAGGGGCGGTAGGAGTGGGACGTTAACTAACATGTTTCTTTCTGAGCTTGCTTTGTCTCTTTTACTTCTTGGTACTACATGTTGATATTGTTGAGTAAGTTAATAAAAAATACGTGTTCAGCAATAACCTAACAGTCGAGGGGAATGATGGGAACACATCACCTCATATTTATCACGTGCCTTTTATGTCCCTCCCTTCAAGTTTCAGGCATCCGTGTCGAAATTTGTAATTTAACTATTTA
>NW_013847159.1:0-377 GCF_000517525.1 Limulus polyphemus
ACCATTTGCCACTCTTATAACATACCATTAGCCACACTTATAACATACCATTTGCCACTCTTATAACATACCATTAGCCACTCTTACAACATACCA
Source organism: Limulus polyphemus (assembly GCF_000517525.1). NCBI lineage: Eukaryota > Metazoa > Arthropoda > Merostomata > Xiphosura > Limulidae > Limulus > Limulus polyphemus. Next base: position 97 of record NW_013847159.1, read on the forward strand.
TTAGCCACTCTTATAACATACAATTAGCCACTCTTATAACATACCATTAGCCACTTTTATAACATACCAATAGCCACTCTTATAACATACCATTAGCCACTCTTATGGCATACCATTTGCCACTCTTATAACATACCATTAGCCACTCTTATAGCATACCATTAGCCACACTTATAACATACCATTAGCCACACTTATAACATACCATTAGCCACTTTTATAACATACCATTAGCCACTCTTATGGCATACCATTTGCCACTCTTATAACATACCATTAGC
>NW_013847160.1:0-376 GCF_000517525.1 Limulus polyphemus
AGTGATAAAGAAATAAATTATATTCATCATTTATTTGTGAAAGTTCAAATGTTAAGTAGTAACGAAAGAAAGGTAAAACTGTCCTCCTGTTGTGACCTAAACAGAAATATATCACTCAATACTCAAGACAGTTGAACATCAGCTAAGTTTAAACAGAAAGATATCACCCAGTCATCGAGATTTTTCAAAATGAGCTAGTAGCTCCCTTCAGTTGGATATATATATGTCATTTATCTAGAAAAGCTAGATAAGTAACAGCCACTGAGTAACAGCCACTGATAAAATACAGGTAATTGGGTTTGATTTGGTTGTTATTAAAGCACAAAGGTACACAATGAGCTAGCTGTCTTGTACCCACCGGGGCATCGAAACCTGA
>NW_013847161.1:0-513 GCF_000517525.1 Limulus polyphemus
TGATATAACTACATTTTACATATGAATTTTATGATTGTGTTTATAAGCTAAAGACAATGTTATATAATAAAGAGCAACGAGCACAAAATTCATTTTATATTTGATTAGATGGAGCTTTTGCGACATTAAAGCTACTCTTCAACCAACACAACGACCTGATATTTAAATTCTTAGATTTAACACAACCGTCTATCAGACTTTTCAGTTTCTTAATGTTTGGATTACAATCGCAGTCGTATACAATATACTTTCTAAAATAACTCCTTTCAGCAAACGTTATGTAACTAAGTGATTCACTGAATAACGAATATTCTTTTATTAACTTATCAAACAATTTAGTTCCTGGGATATTAAAATAGCGCTATAATTTTGGTGGTAGTTTTGGTAGCAAAGCGTTATAGAGCTGTAGTTTTGGTAGCAAAGCGTTATGGTGCTGTAGTTTTGGTAGCAAAGCGTTATGGTGCTGTAGTTCTGGTAGCAAAGTCGTTATGGAGCTGTAGTTTGGTAGCAAAG
>NW_013847162.1:0-376 GCF_000517525.1 Limulus polyphemus
ATAGAACCCAGGTTTGTATGGTACTGTGAAATATTAACTCTTTATATTATTAAGTATTTTATAGAACCCAGGTTTGTATGGTACTGTGAAATATTAACTCTTTATATTATTAAGTATTTTATAGAACCCAGGTTTGTATGGTACTGTGAAATATTAACTCCTATTATTTTGCTATCAAATGGTATTAACACTTTTCTTCTGTACAAAAAATCTGCTACGAAATATTGACTTCAACAATTTTAAAATTTCAGCTTTGAAAACAAATTGGTTATGATAATATCAATACTGAGAAACTATAATTAAACGAGTCTAAAGATCGGGTGTGTAAGATAAGAATACTTCAGGTGACATGCCTGTGGTACGATACCTACACGAC
>NW_013847163.1:0-376 GCF_000517525.1 Limulus polyphemus
AATGGTTATTCATATGTCATTTATTGAAGTAAATGTACATATGGGACCGTTTCCAAAAAATGGAAAGAGGTGAGTGGGGCCACTGTGTTTGATTCATTACATGAGTGATATATCAGCAAATAAAAAAGATAAGAGGTTCTTATTTTATATTCTAGCTTGTCAATATTTGAAATTTGAGTTCCTAATTCGTATGAAACTATAGACTTTGTATTTTGACATCACAAGCATCTAATTTGAAACAGTGCTGCATTCAACATACCATGTGACACACAAAAATTGATGTTTAACTGGGTTTTTTAAATATTTACTTTTAAATTAAGAAATTGAGTAATGTATAATACTAAATTTGAATTATAATCTACAGTTTGATACCAAA
>NW_013847164.1:0-376 GCF_000517525.1 Limulus polyphemus
CTAGAGTTACACCTATGTGTTCGTTTAGTTGTTGTACCAAATAACACTAAAAACGAGTATGGTGGTTATTAATTCGATAACTAGAGTTACACTTAGGTGTTCGTGGAGTTCTTGTACCAAAAATTGCTAAAGATGAGAATGGTGGTTATAAATTCGGTAACTATAGTTACACCTAGGTGTTCATGGAGCAGTTGTACCAAGTAAGGCTAAAGATGAGTATGATGGTTATAAATTCGGTAACTATAATACACCTAGGTGTTTATGGAGTAGTTGTACCAAGTAAGGATAAAGATGAGTATGGTTGTTATAAATTCGGTAACTAAAGTTACACATAGGTGTTTGTGGAGTGGTTTTACCAAATAACGCTAACGATGAG
>NW_013847165.1:0-1014 GCF_000517525.1 Limulus polyphemus
TTAGTACCGAGTATACAGATACCAAGTGTTGTAAGTTAGTACCGAGTATACACAGATACCAGGTGTTGTAAACTGTAGGTTAGTACTGAGTATACACCAGATACCAAGTGTTGTAAACTGTAAGTTAGTACTGTGTATACACAGATACCAGGTGTTGTAAACTGTAAGTTAGTACTGAGTATACACAGATACCAGGTGTTGTAAACTGTAAGTTAGTACTGAGTATACACAGATACCAAGTGTTATAAACTGTAAGTTAGTACCGAGTATACACAGATACCAGGTGTTGTAAACTGTAAATTAGTACTGAGTATACACAGATACCAAGTGTTGTAAGTTAGTACCGAGTATACACAGATACCAAGTGTTGTCTTACAGTTCACAACACCTGGTATCTGTGTATACTCAGTACTAACTTACAGTTTACAACACCTGGTATCTGGTGTATACTCAGTATTAACTTACAGTTTACAACACCTGGTATCTGGTGTATACTCAGTATTAACTTACAGTTTACAACACCTGGTATCTGGTGTATACTCAGTATTAACTTACAGTTTACAACACCTGGTATCTGTGTATACTCAGTACTAACTGACAGTTTACAACACCTGGTATCTTATACTCAGTACTAACTTCACCAGATACCAGGTGTTGTAAACTGTAAGTTAGTACAGAGTATACACAGATATCAGGTGTTGTAAACTGTAAGTTAGTACCGAGTATACACCAGATACCAGGTGTTGTAAACTGTAAGTTAGTACCGAGTATACACAGATACCAAGTGTTGTAAACTGTAAGTTAGTACCGAGTATACACCAGATACCAGGTGTTGTAAACTGTAAGTTAGTACCGAGTATACACCAGATACCAGGTGTTGTAAACTGTAAGTTAGTACCGAGTATACACAGATACCAAGTGTTGTAAGTTAGTACTGAGTATACACAGATACCAAGTGTTGTAAGTTAGTACTGAGTATACACAGATACCAAGTGTTATAAACTGTAAGTTAGT
>NW_013847166.1:0-374 GCF_000517525.1 Limulus polyphemus
TCAAAGTGTTACCATGCTTGTCCCTTGATTCTGCATCATTGTATCCAAGTATTAACCATGCTTGTCGCTTATTCTGCATCATTGTGTCCAAATGTTAACCATGCTTGTCGCCTGATTGTGCATCATTGTATCCAAGTGTTAACCATGCTTGTCGCTTATTCTGCATCGTTGTATCCAAGTGTTAACCATACTTGTCGCTTGATTTTGCATCATTGTATCCAAGTGTTAACCATGCTTGTCGCTTGATTCTGCATCATTGTATCCAAGTGTTAACCATGCTTGTCGCTTGATTCTGCATCATTGTATCCAAATGTTAACCATGCTTGTCGCCTGATTGTGCATCGTTGTATCCAAATGTTAACCATGCTTGTCGC
>NW_013847167.1:0-376 GCF_000517525.1 Limulus polyphemus
TACCAAGGTTGGTACAGTCATCTGGATTCAAGGCCAGAAAAGGTCAGCTTTCAGAGAAGTTTGAGGGACTTTGCTGGCACTGTAACAAACCTGGGCACAAGAGAGTTCAATGCTGGCAACTTCAACACAGGGGAGATGATACAGTGTGAAAGGCTGCTGGAACTGTGGAAAGCAAGGACATATGAGGAGCCAGTGTAAGAAGAATATTACCAACAAGTCAGCCTCAAGAAGACCAGTAGTGGTTGGTGTTGAGGGACACTCACCAACCCCCATCATGAAAGTCCCAACAGCTAGGTGTAGAATGCCAGGCACACACAGTGTCTATGTGACAGGAAAGCTGGATGGCCAAAGGTGCAACTTTGACTTAGATTCTCCA
>NW_013847168.1:0-373 GCF_000517525.1 Limulus polyphemus
CTGTAGTATTTGTTAATAGTGATTGGTTATAGTCTAGCACTTGTAGTGTTGTAGTAATTGTTCATCATGATTGGTTATAGTCTAGTTCGTGTAGTGTTGTAGTAATTATTAATAGTGATTGGTTATAGTCTAGAACTTGTAGTGTTGTAGTAATTGTTAATAATGGTTGGTTATAGTCTAGCACTTGTAGTGTTGTAATAATTGTTAATAATGATTGGTTATAATTTAGCACTTGTAGTGTTGTAGTAATTGTTAATAATGATTAGCTATAGTTAGTAACATATTTCTCATGAGGAGCTTGAGCACTTGTAGTGTTGTAGTATTGTTAATAATGATTGGTTATAGTCTAGCACTTGTAGTGTTGTAATAATTG
>NW_013847169.1:0-676 GCF_000517525.1 Limulus polyphemus
TTACACTATACAAGCTTTATACCAGACAGTACACTATACAAGCTTTGTAACAGACTGTACACTATAATAGCTTTATACCAAACAATACCATATACAAGCTTTATACCATACGATACACTATACTAGCTTTATACCAGACAATACACTATACAAGCTTTGTAACAGACTGTAAACTATAATAGCTTTATACCAAACATTACACTATAATAGCTTTGTAACAGACTGTACACTATAATAGCTTTAAACCAAACAATACCATATACAAGCTTTATACCAGACAGTACACTATACAAGCTTTGTAACAGACTGTACACTATAATAGCTTTATACCAAACAATACCATATACAAGCTTTATACCATACGATACATTAAACTAAAGCTATTATAGTGTACAGTCTGTTACAAAGCTTGTATAGTGTACTGTCTGGTATAAAGCTTGTATATGGTATTGTTTGGTATAAAGCTATTATAGTGTACAGTCTGTTACAAAGCTTAATACCAAACAATACCATATACAAGCTTTATACCATACGATACACTATACTAGCTTTAAACCAGACGATACACTATAATAGCTTTATACCAAACAATACCATATACAAGCTTTATACCATACGATACACTATAATAGCTTTATACCAGACTGTACACTATAATAGCTTTATACCACACAGT
>NW_013847170.1:0-376 GCF_000517525.1 Limulus polyphemus
GTTGTGCTAAAAGGGGACTCCAGCATAAGAGACGTACTCCAATGAAGTTATATCAAGTTGGTGCACCAATGGAAAGAGTAGCCATCGACATTGCTGGTTCTCTGCCCCAAACTCGTGCTGGAAACAAGTACATTTGTGTGGTGATGGATTATTTCACCAAGTGGCCTGAGGCATATGTAATACGAAATCAGGAAGCTACAACTGTAGCTTCAGCTATTAGTGATTTCTTCTTCAGATTTGTTATGCCATATGAACTGCATTCCGATCAAGGCCGTAACTTTGAATCAGCTGTGTTCCAAGAATGCTGCAAGTTGTTTGGCATCCGAAAGACCAGGACAACCCCACTTCACCCACAGTCTGATGAGATGGTAGAAAA
>NW_013847171.1:0-480 GCF_000517525.1 Limulus polyphemus
TTTGTTTTATTTCTCTAGATGTATGATTGGATGATTTGTTTTGTTTCTACAGATGTATGATTGGATGATTTGTTTTACTTTTCTTTTGTAAGTTAAACTAATTTAGAGACAAGTATCAAGAAATCTGTTATTGTTCATGAAATCCATTAACACATGTTTGTTAACTCTTAGATAAGTTATATATTTTAGATCTTCTGCCTTTTTGCACTAGGTTAGATTCAGTTTATAAAACAAAACAAGAAAACATATATATATATATTCGATGACGAGGAACCCACTTTGAGACTAATAATGGTTGAAGATAACTTGAATGGGTAATGAAGAAAAACTTCAATACAAGTTTAACATAACAGCAAATGTACAACGTTTCAACAAGATACGTATTGCCTTATGAAAGTGTTGAAGTAGAGCGGAATACGTATTGCCTTATGAAAGTGTTGCAGTAGAGCGGAGATACGTATTGCCTTATGAAAGTGTGGC
>NW_013847172.1:0-375 GCF_000517525.1 Limulus polyphemus
GTTAAGTAAAAAGGTAGTCAAGATTATTCTACTAACTGTCGTTAAGTAAAAGGGCAGTCAAGATTATTCTACTTACTGTCATTAAGTAAAAGATCAGTCAAGATTATTCTACTAACTGTCATTAAGTAAAAGGGTAGTCAAGATTATTCTACTTACTGTCATTAAGTAAAAGGGTAGTCAAGATTATTCTACTAACTGTCATTAAGTAAAAGGGTAGTCAATATTATTCTACTTACTGTCGTTAAGTAAAAGGGTAGTCAAGATTATTCTACTAACTGTCGTTAAGTAAAAGGGCAGTCAAGATTATTCTACTTACTGTCATTAAGTAAAAGGATAGTCAAGCTTATTATATTTACTGTCATTAAGTAAAAGGAT
>NW_013847173.1:0-397 GCF_000517525.1 Limulus polyphemus
TTTCTAGATATAGTGTAGTCTTGTACATATAAGACCGGCCACGAAGAGGCAATGAGTAATTAAACTACAGTCAGAGAGTGTGTAATTGAAAGGAGTATTGTTGACGTCGAGCTCGTGAGACATGAGTTATAGTGTATGTTATAGAGCGACTGTTGAAATTAAGTTGTATTGGGAGAGAATAAACCAGTTTTATTAAGAAAGGACTTGTGTCTCTAAAGTTTCGTCGGAACGAAGTTACGGAAAATTAACTAACGAACGGAGACGTAACAATATAATACTCTTAGACACGAATTATTTATAGATGAAAATATTTGCTCTAACGTAGTTTTCGTCTAGATAATGTCTAGTTTGCTTTTATTAACTCGAACAGTGTGTGTTACACAGCGTGGTCACAAGT
>NW_013847174.1:0-558 GCF_000517525.1 Limulus polyphemus
CAGGAATGCATTTGTTGTTGTTTTTCTTAATGTTGAGACACAAGTATTTCCCAAAAGCTACTTGACCAGTCTGACACTGAGGTAGTAGTAATATTGTGTTGTGTAGAAACGTAACTTGTACTAGACCACGTTCTGACAAACATTGTGGTCAAAAGTATTCACCTATTTAAAACAATTGCCAATGGAGTGATCTACACTAACAACATGTCCATTAACATTCTGTGATGAAGGGATATTATCTACAATAAAGAAACATACACAGTCACCAAGTTAAAGGTTGTTCTTGTACCAAGAGTTGTTTGTTGTTATTTACCAGTGTTCTAATAATAATCGATTGAAGCTTGTGATAAAACTGTTTTTATATGGTTGTAATAGTAGATTATTTATTGTAGTAATGTTTTACAACCATGTAGTAATGTTTTATATGGTTGTAATAATCGATTATTTATTGTAGTAATGTTTTATATGGTTGTAATAATCGATTACTTACTGTAGTAATGTTTTATATGGTTGTAATAATCGATTATTTATTGTAGTAATGTTTTATATGGTTGTAAT
>NW_013847175.1:0-560 GCF_000517525.1 Limulus polyphemus
TATTGAAAGTTAAACTATAAGTGACCATTATATTTGTTACAAATACTGAGAGTTAAACTATAAGTGACCATTATATATGTTACAAATACTGAGAGTTAAACTATAAGTGACCATTATATATGTTACAAATATTGAAAGTTAAACTATAAGTGACCATTATATTTGTTACAAATATTGAAAGTTAAACTATAAGTGACAATTATATTTGTTACAAATATTGAAAGTTAAACTATAAGTGACCATTATATATGTTACAAATACTGAAAGTTCACAAACTATAAGTGACCATTATATATGTTACAAATACTGAGAGTTAAACTATAAGTGACCATTATATATGTTACAAATATTGAAAGTTAAACTATAAGTGACCATTACATATGCTACAAATACTGAGAGTTAAACTATAAGTGACCATTATATTTGTTACAAATACTGAAAGTTAAACTATAAGTGACCATTATATATGTTACAAATACTGAAAGTTCACAAACTATAAGTGACCATTATATATGTTACAAATACTGAAAGTTCACAAACTATAAGTGACCATTATATAT
>NW_013847176.1:0-376 GCF_000517525.1 Limulus polyphemus
ATTTACTACACCAGGGACAGTGTACACTATGTAGAGTATTTAATGCACCTGGATAGGGTACAGTATGTAGAGTATTTACTGATCCTGGATAAGTTACAGTATGTAGAGTATTTACTGCACCAATAATAGGGTACACAATACAGAGTATTTACTACACCAGGGATTGGGTACAGTATCTAGAGTAGTTACTACACCAGGGATAGGGTACACTATGTAGAGTATTTAATATACCAGGGATAGAGTACACTATGTAGAGTATTTATTGCATCAGAGATAAGGTACAGTATGTAGAGTATTTACCGCACCAGAGATAGGGTACACTATGTAGAGTATTTACTGCACCAGGGATAGGGACACTATGTAGAGTATTTACTGC
>NW_013847177.1:0-376 GCF_000517525.1 Limulus polyphemus
CAGCCTAGCAGACTTGATGGCAGCAATACAAGAACAGCAAAAGAAACAAGAAGAACGAGAAGGGAAATTACAACAGTTGTTAGAGGGAAAAGAAAAGAAACAAGAAGAACGAGAAATTAAACAAGAAGACAGAGATTACAGCAGTTGTTGGAGGAAAAAGAAAAGAAACAAGAAGAAAGATTACAGCATTTGCAAGAAAACCTGCAGTGGCAGCTCGAACAGCAAAATAAAAAAGAAGAGAGATTACAGCAGTTGTTGGAGGAGAAGGAAAATAAACAAGAAGATAAATTACAGCAGTTGTTGGAGGAAAAAGAAAAGAAACAGGAAGAACGAGAAAAGAAACAAGAAGAGAGACTACAACAGTGGCAACTAGAAC
>NW_013847178.1:0-376 GCF_000517525.1 Limulus polyphemus
GGTAATTGTTGCAGCATCTGTTGATTTCCGTGTCACGGCACTTAAGTCAACTACAATACCCCCTATGTCAGAGAAGACAATTTGCGGTAAAATAAAAGAACATCCCCAAGGAAGTTTGATGCTTGTGGAAGCAGTGAAAGACCCATCCAGGCAAGCAGATGCGAAGATTGTAAAGTCACTTGTGGCAAGTCATCAAGTAGTACCCATAACAGTGGCTAATTTCTCTAAATGTGAGCAGACACTTAAGGAAGGGGCATTGTTGGGTGTATGCCAGGAGGTAGAGCCAGTCAATGTTAATGCAAGAAATACAACCATAAAGAAAGGACATCCTCTCCCAGAACATTTAACTGACCTCTATAAGAAGAGCATAGTCCAT
>NW_013847179.1:0-376 GCF_000517525.1 Limulus polyphemus
AAAAAAAACGTACATCACATATAATAGTTAAACGAACCGCCTAAACGTCACATTGGTGTAGCCTATATAATGTGTAAAGTTTAGTATACTCTAATCCCTTAGAGTGATGACACACGACGAGACACACATTCGGCATGTCATGCTGTTTGAATATAAGAAGGAAAAACAACATCTCTGTAGCCACAAAGAATATCAAAGAAGTTTTTGGAAATGTTTTGAACGTTCTTAAGTATCAACGATGGTTCAGCAAATTTCTTTCAGGTGGCTTTAGCCTTAAAAACTGTGATGGCAGGGGCCGACATGTTGGAATTGATATTGGTGCTCTGAAGATACTTGTTGAGTCTAACCCAAGGCAACACACTCCTGAAATGGCTCT
>NW_013847180.1:0-376 GCF_000517525.1 Limulus polyphemus
AAAGAGTAGCCATTGACATTGCTGGTCCTTTACCCCAAACTCCTGCTGGAAACACATACATTTGTGTGGTGATGGATTATTTCACCAAGTGGCCTGAGGCACATGTAATACCAAATCAAGAAGCTACAACTGTAGCTTTGGTTATTAATAATTCCTTCTTCAGGTTTGGTATGCCATTCGAACTACATTCCTATTAAGGCCGTAACTTTGAATCAGCTGTGTTCCATGAATGCTGCAAGTTGTTTGGCATACGAAAGACCAGGACAACACCACTTCACCCACAGTCTGATGGGATGGTAGAAAAGTACAATTGGATACTGGGACAGGAATTAACAAAGTTTTGTAATAGCTGCCAAGATGACTGGGATGTCTTACT
>NW_013847181.1:0-377 GCF_000517525.1 Limulus polyphemus
TATATTTATTTCCCAATTTTTTATGGTGGTTGTGAGATCGGTCAAATCTACCAAACCCATACAGTGATTTATTACTAAAAATAACAGATAAAATATGAAGTTTTTTCTTAAGAAATGTTTGATAACTATCTGGACATTATAAAGATTTCCCATGCGAAATTTCAATATTTTCTGATGCTAAAAGTATTTTTAATCTTAAAATAAAAATTACTTTGCATGATAGATAGGTAAGATGTGAAAAAAAAAAAGCATGAAAGAAACATTGCTTTACAAATCTTAAGACTTAATAGATAAAATTAGATATTTTCTGCATGAAAACATTGTAATATTTACTGATAATCTGCCAAATTTTGTTATCATTTGCTTACTGTTTCGAT
>NW_013847182.1:0-373 GCF_000517525.1 Limulus polyphemus
TCTTATATATACCAGTCCACCCCCCAAATCTAGCAAATGCTAGAGCACTCCCAAAGGAACAGGATAGTTCTAGAAAACGGGTGGCGTGATACTAGTCACGTAATCTCGCTGACGCAACATTCTATATAAGCCTATATGGCTGGGATAATAAACATTCTATATAAGTCTATATGGTTGGCATAATTTAATCAGCTTAAACTAGATCAACTTGTATCAGGTGATTGGACTAGCAGGGATGAAACCACTCTATCTCTTATGTTTATAATTTTCACTTTGATCTAACTTAATAAACAAAATTCATAGCAGATGTCTGTAACTTCCTTATTACCACAGTCGCTGACACACGAGGCCCATGTCCTGAATCCCCAGTTGA
>NW_013847183.1:0-375 GCF_000517525.1 Limulus polyphemus
TCCGGTAATAGGTACAGAGTCCCAAGAAACTTTTTAACTCTCCCACATTGTCTGGTGTTGGCCAATCATGCACTGATTTCACCTTGTCAGGATCAGTTCGCATACCATGCTCACTTACAATGTGACCCAAGTAAAGCACCTCTTTCTGGAACAAGTGGTATTTCTTGGGATGGAGTTTGAGGTTTGCTGCCTTCAAATGCTTGAACATTTCGTCAGCCGGAACATTTCCTCATCAAACGTTGTTGGAAAGACAATGACATCATCCAGGTACACTAGGGCTATCCTTAAATTTTAGGCCTTCCAGTACTCTTTCCATCATTCTCTCAAATGTTGCTGGAGCATTGCTAAGCCCGAATGGCATCATACAGTATTGTC
>NW_013847184.1:0-376 GCF_000517525.1 Limulus polyphemus
ACCATGTAAAGAGAATTTGTCATGAGAATCGTCATAAATAATGATTTTGTATGTCAAAATATTTATTTTGTTTAATTATTTTAAGATAAAAAGTGGACGTTAAAACTTTAATTGAAATTGTTTCGGTTGTAAAACTACTGAATTTTGAATACTGTTTGGATTATGGACATTCAACTGATTTTTACATAGCATTTAGGAAATTTGCTGTGTGTGCATGTCTATGTGTTTATATATTGAATATTATCAATTGAATAATGGCTGGAGACGAGTTGAATGGGTAATGAAGAAAAATGTTAATATTAGTTTATCATAACAGCAAATGTACAACGTTTCGACAAGGTTTTGTCATCATTAGGTACCCTTTTTTTTATTTAAG
>NW_013847185.1:0-376 GCF_000517525.1 Limulus polyphemus
CTAACTATGCAACAAGATCCGTTACAAATTCATTCAAGCTACTTGTTAACTTTCCCAAGGAAACGACGTTGCTACTCTGAGTGAAATTGACGATTACCTGTTCAGAACATAATGTTATACAATACGTCATTTGATAGATGAAGTCCTTGACTTTCTATTTGTTATAGGTAATATATAATGAAACGTAAGAGAGAACTATCAACGAATTGTGAAAAAGGGTGTGGCAGGAGGGGTCTGATTTTCTATTCAATAGCTCTGTAACCAAACAAACTTTAGAGCTATAAAAATTATGATTTGTTTGAGCAATAATGATTTTATAGAAAGTATTTTACATTTTGAGGGGTGATGGATAAAATATGGATGATGACACACTAAG
>NW_013847186.1:0-377 GCF_000517525.1 Limulus polyphemus
GTTTTGCTAATTAAGAAACTGGTGTTTTTAAACTCAGACATCAATAACATGTACACAGATTTGTCAGCTGCATAAATACTTGATCTTCTTGATACCTTGAATATTAATTTAGGTTATTCTTTATTTATTTTTACTGTACATTGTTGTGGCAGATATCATTTTTGTGCAATGAAAAGTCACAAATGGTCGTCATGTAAGAATAATTTGGGCTGCCATCTACCGACCAGACATAAAACTATTATTTATGAAACATGGCAATCCTCTCACACAGCAACCAAGAGATATCATGGTAGTGCAATTCAACTAACAGGGTGGCTAATGAGTGGTGTGAAATTCAGTGCTTAATTCTAAGTAGTTTGTCCGCACTGTCAATTCAC
>NW_013847187.1:0-376 GCF_000517525.1 Limulus polyphemus
ACACGCAGTTATATAATATATACATATATCACTGGATTGGTGGTACGTTCGTGCAGTTATATAATACATACATATATCACTGGATTGGTGGTATATCCGTGCAGTTATATAATATATACATATATCACTGGATTGGTGGTACGTATATACAGTTATATAATATATACATATATCACTGGATTGGTGGTACGTCCATACAGTTATATAATATATACAAACATCACTGGATTGGTGGTACGTTCGTGCAGTTATATAATGTATATATTATATATCACTGGATTGGTGGTACGTCCATACAGTTATATAATATATATACATATATCACTGGATTGGGGGTATGTCCACGCAGTTATATAATATATGCATCATATATCAC
>NW_013847188.1:0-376 GCF_000517525.1 Limulus polyphemus
ATTTGTGTGTACATAAACGCTAGTGTAGCTTTGTATTGTTACGTAATCTAAATTTTCGAGAAACTATCCACACGCCTATACTTATAATCAACTCGCTGCGCCAAAAAAGAGTAGATATCATTGGTTTGCTATAGTTGGTGGGCTATAAACCTCGGAAGCTATAATTGTGATTAACGCTTATTAATCGGAAAACTTTAGATATTTGACCAGGAACATTTATAAATTTCGAACACTATAAACCATTTAACTTCAGTGAATTCACATTGGACATTAGTACTTTTACGAAGACATTATATAACTTCAGCGGTAAAACATTCAAGCTCGACCTGTAATCGGCGTGTGATCAGCGAGGCCCAGAGCTAGCTAGCTCACTATG
>NW_013847189.1:0-374 GCF_000517525.1 Limulus polyphemus
AAAAGCAAAATATTAAAAACACAGATAAACATCGATTTTTGTGTGACGTGGTATGTTGAATGCAGCACTGATTCAAATTAGATGTTTGTGAAGTCAAAATACTGAGTCTGTGGTTTCATATGAATTAGAAACTCAAATTACTGATATTGACAAGCTAGAACATAAAATAAGAGCCTCTTATCTTTTCAGTTTGCTAAGATATTGCTCATGAATAAATCAAACACAGTGGCACCCCACACACCTCTTTCCATTTTTGGAAATGCTCCATTATATTCACTTACTTCTATATATGGCATGAGTAACCAATCGGAAGCTCACAATGTCTCCCTAGTGGCTTTCTCAGCCATTTTAACAGTCTTGGTGGCATTTCTTTC
>NW_013847190.1:0-376 GCF_000517525.1 Limulus polyphemus
ATGGCCAGGTGGTTAAGGCACTCGACTCGCAATCTGCATAGATGCTCGCCCTTTCAGCCGTGGGGGCGTTATAATGTGACGGTCAATCCCACTATTCGTTGGTAAAAGAGTAGCCCAAGAGTTGGCGGTGGGTGATGATGACTAGCTGCCTTCCCTCTAGTCTTACACAGCTAAATTAGGGACGGCTAGCGCATATAGCCCTCGTGTAGCTTTGCGCGAAATTCAAAACAAACAAACAAATATAACCAATGCGACGCGCAAAAAAAACAGCATTTATTATTGGTTTGCTATAATTGATGTGCTATAAACTTCGGAAGCTATAACTGTGATTGTTTTGACGCTTATTAATCGGGAAACTTAAGATATTTGACCTGGA
>NW_013847191.1:0-374 GCF_000517525.1 Limulus polyphemus
TGCTTTGCAGGCTTTACGGCATAACCAGGTTTCATTCGCCCGGGCCCCTGGGCAGTTGCCCCCTTTGCCCCACCCCTGTTGGCGAGCCTGTTTACATCTGTTTATTTTCTTATAAGTCTTTATTAAGTGGTTTACATTGTTTTTTCTTTTCATGTAGGAGTTCACATCTTTCAGTCTATTCTCTTAGGACTTTACATCTGTTTAGTCAGTTCTGTTAGATGTTTACATTGTTTATTCTCTTCACTTAGATGTATATTGTTATTTGCCTTTTTCTGTACATTTCATATGTTTTTTTTTACTTACTTGAATGATTCCTTTACACTGTAAGTATAACAATTGACAAAACTCTGATGACCAAAAGTTGTTTGACAGAG
>NW_013847192.1:0-412 GCF_000517525.1 Limulus polyphemus
AACTACAACTGGAATGAATACAACATAAATGTATTTATCGAACTACAACTCGAATGAATACAACATAAATGTATTTATCGAACTACAACTCGAATGAATACAACATAAATGTATTTATCGAACTACAACTAGAATGAATACAACATAAATGTATTTATCGAACTACGACTGGAATGAATACAACATAAATGTATTTATTGAACTACAACTCGAATGAATACAACATAAATGTTTTTATCGAACTACAACTCGAATGAATACAACATAAATGTATTTATCGAACTACAACTCGAATGAATACAACATAAATGTTTTTATCGAACTACAACTCGAATGAATACAACATAAATGTATTTATCCAACTACAACTAAAATGAATACAACATAAATGTATTTATCGAACTACAACTAG
>NW_013847193.1:0-375 GCF_000517525.1 Limulus polyphemus
CTGTCCGAAAATTGAGCGAATCTTGATTCGTCTGAGAACAATACGGTCTTCCAAAAGTCCAGAGGCTTGGTCATCATATCACTTGTCCACTTTTTTTCGTCTGACTATGTTGGCAGGTCTTAATAAGGGCTTCCGTCTAGCTGCTCTGCAACGATAACCCAATCTGTGAAGAATCCGTTGAACAGATTTTGGGCTCATCCCACCGACTTTGGCAACTTCTGCAGTCGTTAATCTGGGATCCATTTCGATGGTCCTCTTGACAGCCCTTTTTGTCCTCTCCGATCGGACCAGGACGACCCGGACGCTGCTCAGTTGTTTCCTTGCCGTGTTTCCTGAACTGCACGAAAGATTCTGTTGCCTGTCGAAAGCGGGATT
>NW_013847194.1:0-376 GCF_000517525.1 Limulus polyphemus
CTCTTTCCATTTTTGGAAACACTCCATTATATACACTTACTTCTATATATGACACGATTAAATAATCAGAAACTCACAATTTCCCCCTAGTGGCTTTCTCAGCCATTTTATTGAGCTTGATGCCATTTCTTTTAAACCAATATTTCAAGGAGGTAGGTTCTGTCTTTAGTCTGCTCGAAATTTCATATTTTTTAAGACTAAAATACATCTTAGTTACTAAGCTTGATAAATTATAGTTGAATTCTATGGTATTGATGTAGTAATTTATTTTATTTTTCATGTCCTCCACGTGCAAAATTTTTAAAGGCTTGACAACCTACGTCAAGCAGCAACCGAGTACAAAGGTCATAACTAGAAGAGATAATTGTATGCTTCA
>NW_013847195.1:0-376 GCF_000517525.1 Limulus polyphemus
CTTGAATACTTCCTCTAGCTGGGACATCTCCTCATCAAACGTTGTTGCAAACACAATGACATCATCCGGGTACACTAGGGCTATCCTCCATTGTAGGCCTTCCAGTACTCTTTCCATCAGCCTCTCAAATGTTGCTGGAGCATTGCTGAGCCCGAATGGCATCACAAGGTATTGCCTGATACCATGACCATAACTAAATGCAGTCTTAGGTTTATCTGCTTCAGCCATTTTTACTTGATGGAAACCCGACTTTAAATCTAGAGTTGAAAACCACCTGGCTCGACTTAGGGCATCGAGAGTATCATCAGTTCTTGGCAGTGGGTACTGAGTCTTTTTCAGTTATACTGTTAAGAGCGCTGAAGTCCACACAGCAATA
>NW_013847196.1:0-376 GCF_000517525.1 Limulus polyphemus
ATCCACGTGCGTGCGCATCGTTTGTGAGGTAAGTAAGCAAAAAACACATAGAAAATAATGTGTGACAGCCATAGCACCATGAACAAAGAACCTATAAACCTGAAATGTTGCACCCATACTAATTTGACCCTGAGGGTGTGCACCTGGGTATTATTACTTATCTTATTCACATACGCGTACGCATCGTTTTTTATGCAAAAACCACATCGGTACAATACCGGTACTACATTTTTGATGCATCACTGACACTCTCTTATCTATCTAATAATGTCTGTAGGTTTTCTTAATAACATTCAGTATGAATTTTTGATTTATCAATAGCATTTTAGTTTTGTTTACCAAATCAGTGAACACTTTTTCTCAACATCGCTATGGG
>NW_013847197.1:0-471 GCF_000517525.1 Limulus polyphemus
GTGTTTGTATAAATAGTCGTCGCAAGTGTCTTTTTAGAATAAGTGTATGTATTTGTGGTGTGAGATTCCAATGATTGATGTCTGTTACTTTTTGTGTGTGGGTTCTGTGTTTTGTAGCGCTTGGGTTATGTATGGCACTTGAAACATCTGCTGCATGCTAATCTATCTCTGCACTGTTTCGAGCTGAATAATTAGGCATCGGGAGTATCGCATCTGATTTAAGGTATTCCAATCAGTTTTTGTCTAAATGTAAACTGTGGAAAGTGGAGTCGGGTTGTTATTGCACGGATTAGTATGTAAATCAAAGGATATGGGATCGTGATCGCTGCCTATGTCTTCGTTGACACGAAAATTATGTGTATATTGTATAAATGTTCACGTTTCATAACGTCTCACAAGACATGCTAGACTTAGCAATAATCACGGGGACACTACCCCAACGCAAATTGATTGAAATCAGATTATTATTTT
>NW_013847198.1:0-376 GCF_000517525.1 Limulus polyphemus
TTCGTTAGTTGATTTTCAGTAACTTCGTTCCGATGAAACTTTAGCGACACAAGTCCTTTCTTAAATAAAACTGGTTTATTCTTTTCAAATACAACTTTACGATACACTTAATTTCAACAGTCACTCTATAACAACACTATAATTCACGTCTCACGAGGCCAACAATATTTTGTCCGCATACATTCAATTACTCATTATATTGTTCTCGTGACCATCTTATATATACCTGACTACCCCCATATCTAGTAAATGCTAGGGCATTCTTCAAAGAACAGGATATTTCTAGAAAACAGGTGGCGTGATACTAGTCACGTGACCTCGCTGACGCAACAATATGGATATCATAGAATTCCAATAATATTTATCAAGCTAAATA
>NW_013847199.1:0-376 GCF_000517525.1 Limulus polyphemus
AACGCAACACTGCCCCTCCTTAGTATTGTTCGTCCCGAACAATAGCCACTTACAATAAACCAATAACAATAACTTAATTAAATGTACAGAATTACAAACACAAAATTACAATTCAACAAAGTCTCTTAATTTTACGGGACGTATTTTCTTCCGTACTGGTCTCCGTCTCGTTGGCTTTGGCTTCATATGGGGTTCATCTGCTTCATCAGGAAATGTCCTATCGTCGATAACAGTCACATCAGTGGTAGTAACTTCATCAAGAGCTTCACCGTTTCCCTTCTCAAAACTGAGTAGCGTTTCTTCTTCGACGGTGGCTTCTTCAGGTGGCACATCTTCAGCAGCATCATTTGTTCTGTTGTCCACTTTTGTCCCCAAC
>NW_013847200.1:0-375 GCF_000517525.1 Limulus polyphemus
AGTTATCGAGATTGTGAATCGCTGTGATTTATAGCGTGTATTATAAAAGTAGTTAAGATTAAAGTGACGAGAAACATACTGATTGTGAAATTACTGTGTGCTAAAAGTTTGTATCGAGAAAGAATAAACTGGTTTAATCAAGAAAGGACTTGTATCGCTGAAGTTCCTCAGAAAGAATTTCTACCAGAAACTATCAAACAAGCAGATACGCAACAATAGGCTACAATTTGTATGATGATGGACCTAGGGTCTAGAAATAAAGTTATAACTGCAATTAGACCTAAAGTCTAGTACATTGGTTGGTATAGGACATGACTTACAATCAGCCGATACAATTACAAACCACTACAGTAGGCCTATAATGTTTACTAGATC
>NW_013847201.1:0-738 GCF_000517525.1 Limulus polyphemus
CGTAGAGAAGGATATGTTACTCATTAATGTATCTTCTACTTAGTTAATACATAGAGAAGGATATATTACTCATTAATGTATCTTTTAACTTAGTTAATACATAGAGAAGGATATATTACTCATTAATGTATCCTCTAACTTAGTTAATACACAGAGAAGGATACGTTACTCATAAATATAACCTCTAACTTAGTTAATACATAGAGAAAGATATATTACTTAGAAGATACATTAATGAATCCTTCTCTATGTATTAACTAAGGGATATCTTACTCATAAATGTATCTTCTAACTTAGTTAATACATAGAGAAGGATATGTTACTCATTAATGTATCTTCTACTTAGTTAATACATAGAGAAGGATATATTACTCATTAATGTATCTTCTAACTTAGTTAATACATAGAGAAGGATATATTACTCATTAATGTATCTTCTAACTTAGTTAATACATAGAGAAGTATATGTTACTCATGAATGTATTTTCTACTTAGTTAATACATAGAGAAGGATATCTTACTCATAAATGTATCTTCTAACTTAGTTAATACATAGAGAAGCATATGTTACTCATAAATGTATCTTCTAACTTAGTTAATACATAGAGAAGGATATGTTACTCATTAATGTATCTTCTACTTAGTTAATACATAGAGAAGGATATATTACTCATTAATGTATCTTCTACTTAGTTAATACATAGAGAAGCATATGTTACTCATAAATGTATCTTCTAA
>NW_013847202.1:0-620 GCF_000517525.1 Limulus polyphemus
TTTCCTGATAAAGCATAATTAATTATTCATTATGCTTATTATATCATAGCCATACTTGTTTTCAACCCATTTTAATCTTCTGTTTAAAAGAAACGAACAAAGTGAAGCACGTGGAAGGCGAAAGTTTTTGCAATACGTTAAATAATTTGAGATTTTATATATATTGGTGTTTTAAACTTTTCCTTCTGTACGTAGTTCAGTGTTACTTGTGTTATTTATCTGTTTTGTTCTAGTTGTTTAAAACCAAGTTATTATTTGTATAATATGCAAAGATATACAGATATACCCTATGTAGTTCAGTAGTAAGCTTGAGAGCTTATAATGTTAAAAATCGCAGCTCGATACCCGTGATGGGCACAGATCAGATAGCCCATGTTGTAGCTCTCCGCTTAAAAACAAACAACATATATTTATATTATTAAGGTTTACTTTTATGTTTTAACTTACTATTACTGTCAAGAATTGAATATAGTTTTCTAGCTCTTTGATATTTAATATTAATTATTATGTTTTATAGATCAGCTAGTAAACAGTATATAGTGTTGTATTTATTATTGATTGTTGATACTCCACGTGTTTAATATTAACTTCCGGTCAAACCGAGCCATCTACAAAGACCA
>NW_013847203.1:0-376 GCF_000517525.1 Limulus polyphemus
ATAATCATCGTTTCCAACGTGTGAACGTTGCTTTGTCTCTTCTGGCGCGTAATGTGCGTGAACCATTTTTGGACAGAATTGTCACCGGTGATGAAAAATTGATTCTCTATGCAAATAGTAAACACCAAAAATAATTGGTCAGTCCTAGACAAAAACCACTTCCAAACCCAAAACCTGGACTCCATCCGCAGAAAGTGATGCTTTGCATTTGGGGGGACCTCAAAGGAGTAATTCATTTCGAACTCCTTAATCCACAGCGAACTGACAATGCAGAGATCTATAGTCAGTTACTAGAACGTTTATATACTCATCAATCGAAAAAGTGTTCTTATTCTCTATGACAATGCCCGTCCACATGTGGCACGTTTGAGGCAAC
>NW_013847204.1:0-376 GCF_000517525.1 Limulus polyphemus
CGATACTTGGGTTAAATCCTCTTTCAACTGCTGTTCTATCTACGATACTTGGGTTAAATCCTCTTTCAACTGCTATATATTTCATCAGTAACAACTCGATTTTATTAGCTGTTCTATCTACGATATTGGGTTAAATCCTCTTTCAACTGCTGTTCTATCTACGATATTTGGGTTAAATCCTCTTTCAACTGCTATATATTTCATCAGTAACAACTCGATTTTATTAACTGTTCTATCTACGATATTTGGGTTAAATCCTCTTTCAACTGCTGTTCTATCTACGATATTTGGGTTAAATACTCTTTCAACTGCTATATATTTCATCAGTAACAACTAGATTTTATTAGCTGTTCTATCTACGATACTTGGGTTAAAT
>NW_013847205.1:0-376 GCF_000517525.1 Limulus polyphemus
ACTGTAATAAACCTGGGCACAAGAGAGCTCAATGCTGGCAACTTCAACACAGGGGAGATGATACAACAGGAAAGGCTGCTTCCCAGAAAGGCTGTTGGAACTGTGGGGAGCAAGGACATCTGAGGAGCCAGTGTAAGAAAAATACCACCAATAAGTCAGCTTCGTGAAAGTCCCAACAGCTAAGTGTAAAATGGCAAGCACACATAGTGTCTACGTGACAGGGAAGCTGGATGGCCAAAGTTGCAACTTTGTCATAGATTCTGCATCTCAGCAAACCTTTGTGAGCATCAAGGTGCTGGATAACAAAGGAGTACCAGAAGCTGTACAGAAGCTCTGTGGTGTGACAGGACATTCTGCAAGGTTGTGGGGACCAGTG
>NW_013847206.1:0-377 GCF_000517525.1 Limulus polyphemus
AATTATCTTGTGTTACAACATGCCTAGAACTCAAGGTTCTCTCGAATTGTCAGCTTTTGTTAGAGGAAGAATAGTTGGTCAAGCAAATGGTGGAATAAGTCAGCGGCAAATTTCGCTGAATTTAGGAATCCTGCTTTCAACAGTCAACAGAATCATCGTGCAGTTCAGGAAACACGGCAAGGAAACAACTGAGCAGTGTCCAGGTCATCCTGGTCCATCGTAGAAGACAAAAGGGCTGTCAAGAGGAGCATTGAAATGGATCCCAGATTAATGACTGCAGATGTGGCCAAAGTTGGTGGGATGAGCCCGAAATCTGTTCAACGGATTCTCCACAGATTGGGTTATCGTTGCAGAGCAGCTAGACTGGAAGCCCTTAT
>NW_013847207.1:0-376 GCF_000517525.1 Limulus polyphemus
TTTGTTTTATATCCTCCACGTACGAAATTTCTTAAGGCTTAGCAAGCTACGACAAGCAGCAACCGAGTATAAAGGTCGGAACTAGAAAAGATGATTGTTCGCTTCACTTCTTTATTTACTGTTCTATGTTTTAAGAAAAATAAGTTTAAGAAGTTATTTGTAAATAGTAATAATCTATATACATATATAGTTTATAGTAATTGAAATGTGACTGTATTTTCCAAAATACTAGTCCACTAAAACACAACCAAGATAGGTCACTTTGTAGAGACAAAGGTCAGTTTTATATTATTGGATACAGTAACGTGATGGCACGTGAGCCGCGTCATTGTATCTTCTGTATTGTTAGCTAGGCACGGCTGAAAGGTCAGTAAAA
>NW_013847208.1:0-376 GCF_000517525.1 Limulus polyphemus
CATGTAAACAATACATATATGTGTATATGTGTCTACTGTAATGATAATAATTTGTCAACTTGCCCTCTATTCAAAATCGAACACTCCTTTAGAGGCAGATTATTAGTGTTGTTTCTGGCTTTACTTCTGCACATGAGAGCCACTTTGACTCTTTTGAATTAAGCACAAACATCATCAAAACCTTCCTAACGTTCGTTTTACTGCAGAAAAGATGCATTACTTTCAAACAAAAGTTTTACAGTTCATAGGAATAACTGTAAGTAACAAAGTAGTCGTTATTTTTGCCACTATTTTTGTACTATATGCACGTGCTAGAACACGATACCTTCCAACGTTGGCTCATGATAACCAACTCGAAACTGAAATCTGGCCAAGG
>NW_013847209.1:0-376 GCF_000517525.1 Limulus polyphemus
GTACTAAGATAACATTTCATTAATCATGAATTTACATAACTTCCGTCCAGGGGGCGGGTACTCCAGCTAGTTATTTATATATTTCTTGCCCTTTATTTATTTTCATCTTGGCAGTTATTTTGATTTGAGATCTCCCGTGTTTTACTAGAAACCTCCGGAGACTACCGGGGACGCTCAGAAATGGATGTTTCTCGTCGAATGTAAAGTTTTCTTTGCCCTGTTTTTATGTATATCACACAGAATCTGGCGTGACCTAGTGGTTAGCGTGGGTGGACTGAGAATCCTGTACCTTGACTGGGTGTGAGATATAAAATCCCACTACCTGATCATACAAAAATAGACCAAATTTTAACAATGGGTACTTTGATAGCCCTTC
>NW_013847210.1:0-376 GCF_000517525.1 Limulus polyphemus
CTTCATCATCATCAACTTCTTCAGACACTTTGACTTCACCTTGATGGCACCTAATTATTTCAACCTCTCTTTTAACAGTTACCGGAACTTGGCCTTCGTTATTCCCAAACATCATTTTATCAAAATCAATTACAAACTTCCTTGGTAGTAGATAATCCAATCCTAATATGCATTGGTCTTCAATGTCAGCCAAGTATAATTCCTGTCTGTCCTTTATGCCCATGAGCTCAATAGTTACCCAAACTGGTCCCCACAACCTTGCATAAGGTCCTGTCACACCACAGAGCTACTGTACAGCTTCTGGTGCGCCTTTGTGATTCAACACCTTGATACTCACAAGCGTTTGGTGAGACGCAGAATCTATGACAAAGTTGCA
>NW_013847211.1:0-468 GCF_000517525.1 Limulus polyphemus
AGTTCGAAGTGTTAATCTCTATTTAGTTAATGAAACCCTATGTTTAATATTATATAATATAATTTCTCTACCTGAATAACACCTCATTCGCACCTGGGTTAAGCAGCCAGGCTAGTGAATTCACGTATAGTCGTCCCTAACTTTAGCTACGGGCCAACTAGAAGAACCCGCCGCCTCAAGTGCTTTGTCTAGCTCTTTGAACCGAATAACGCGTTTGATGGGCGACATTACATCTTGGACCCAGTAACCTTCATTCTGCAGTTGGACACATTAATCACTAAGCCAAGTATATCTCCAGTTCGTGTTAGAAAAATCTTCCACAATGTTATTGTGATATGTTTTCTCTATAATTTCTTTGGTGACAGATTTTCTAGTAGGCAGATTTTGTTAAACAAGACCGATGTCTGTAGGTTTACTTTCTTCTTAGAATTCTTCTCAAGAAGTCGATAAGCCGTCTTAACGTTGTTA
>NW_013847212.1:0-379 GCF_000517525.1 Limulus polyphemus
AAATTTTAACTAATTTCAAAATTTTGAAGAGCTACTTAAGCAGATATTTTACATCTCTTTTATGGGTTTTTTGATTTATCTAAAAAAATATTCGTATAAAAAATTTACACCGAATGCAGGTAATTCCTTTTTTGTATTAGGCTGCTTAGGTGCAAGTTTAGGTAAAATTTAAAAAAAAATTTTGTATTAATTTTAATCCAGCTTTCACATCCCATTCTCATTCGGTAAGGAGTGTAATGACACTTAGAATGTCTTTATAGAATAAATGGTGTTACATATAATAGGTAATTTGTGTGCATGTTGGTTTCTTTTTAATTCTAAACATGAAAATGTATTGTATACATAACTGTACAAAACCTGTAACAAATTGAAAATGATA
>NW_013847213.1:0-373 GCF_000517525.1 Limulus polyphemus
ATACAGACTCCAAGAGATTGACAAGATCCACTTTAAAAACTTCAAATGCACTACCAACCGAAGCCCCCACATCACCTAGCACCATCCCGTTACACAAGGTAACGTCCAGTCGACTAATCAACCAGAGCCCAATCCAGCTAAACAACGACCCGAGTGTACACAGATTCACGTCGCCTCTTAACCCAACCAGCCTGTTCTAGCCTTCAAGCATCACCAGTAGCTACATGGAATTCAATCTAAGAAAACTAATAACATGTCTTTTTACACAGCATTTTCTGGTTAGGTCAAGGTATTTTATTCGGCGCCCTGGCCGTGAATGTGGGTTTTCTCGGGGGTACTCTCATCCCCCCCCCCCACACACACACACACACAG
>NW_013847214.1:0-1722 GCF_000517525.1 Limulus polyphemus
ATACTTACTATCTATAATTATTTTGTTTACAAAACAAACATTGTAGCTTTCCATATACCTACTATCTATAATTATTTTATTTACAAAACAAACATTAGAACTCTCCATATACCTACTACATATAATTATTCTGTATACAAAACAAACATTAGAGCCCTCCATATACTTACTTCCTTTAATTATTCTGTTTACAAAACAAACATTAGAGCCCTCCATGTAGTTACTAAATTTAATTATTCGGTTTATAAAACAAATATTAGAGCCCTCCATCTACTTACTACCTTTAATTATTCTGTTTACAAAACAAACATTAGAGCCCTCCATATACTTACTTCATTTAATTATTCTGTTTACAAAACAAACATAGAGCCCTACATATATGGAGGGCTTTAATGTTTGTTTTGTAAAAAAAATAATTATAGGTAGTAAGTACACGTAGGGCTCTAATGTTTCTTTTGTAAACAAAATAATTAAATGTAGTAGGTATATGGAAAGCTATAATGTTTGTTTTGTAAAAAAAAATTAAAGGTAGTAAGTACATGGAGGGCTCTAATGTTTGTTTTGTAAACAAAATAATTAAAATTAGTAAGTATAATGTTTGTTTTGTAAACAAAATAATTAAAGGTAGTAAGGATTAGAACTCTCCATATACTTACTACCAATAATTATTCTGTTTACAAAACAAACATTTGAGCCCTCCATATATTTACTAATTTAATTATTATGTTTATAAAAAAACATTAGAGCCCTCAATATACTTACTACCTTTAATTCTTCTGTTTACAAAACAAACATTAGATCCCTCCATATACTTACTAATTTTAATTATTTTGTTTACAAAACAAACATTATAGCTTTCCATATACCTACTACATTTAATTATTTTGTTTACAAAAGAAACATTAGAGTCCTACGTGGGGCTGTAATGTTTGCTTTGTAAACAAAATAATTAAAGGTAGTAGGTATATGGAAAGCTACAATGTTTGTTTTGTAAACAAAATAATTAAAGGTAGTAAGTAGATGGAGGGCTCTAATGTTTGTTCTGTAAACAAAATAATTAAAGGTAGTAAGTAGTAAACAGAAGAATTAAAGGTAGTAAGTATATGGAATACTCTAATGTTTTTTTAAAAACAAAATAATTAAAGGTAGTAATTAGATGGAATGCTCTAATGTTTGTTTTGCAAACAAAATAATTAAAGGTAGTTAGTATATGGAGGGCTCTAATATTTGTTTTATAAACAAAATAATTAAAGTTAGTAAGTATATGGAGGGCTGTAATGTTTGTTTTGTAAACAGAATAATTATATGTAGTAGGTATGTGGAGAGTTCTAATGTTTGTTTTGTAAATAAAATAATTATAGATAGTAAGTATAAGGAAAAGGTAGTAAGTAGATGGAGGGCTCTAATGTTTGTTTTGTAAACAGAATAATTGTTTTTTTGTTTTGTAAACAGAATAATTAAAAGAAGTAAGTATATGGAGGGCTCTAATGTTTCATTAGAGCCCTACATATAGTTACTAACTTTAATTATTTTGTTTATCAAACAAACATTAGAGCCCTCCATCTACTTACTACCTTTAATTATTTTGTTTACAAAACAAACATTAGAGTCCTCCATGTACTTACTAACTTTAATTATTCTGTTTACAAAACAAACATTAGAGCTCTACATACACTTACTAATTTTAATTATTCTGTTTACAAAATAAACATTAGAGCCCCC
>NW_013847215.1:0-375 GCF_000517525.1 Limulus polyphemus
GGTAAACAAACTGTCCAGTGTTCAATGTCTGGACATTCTACCCTGCAGACACTGGTAAACAAACTGTTCAGTGTTCAATGTCTGGACAATCTACCCTGCAGACACTGGTAAACAAACTGTTCAGTGTTCAATGTCTGGACAATCTACCCTGCAGACACTGGTAAACAAACTGTTCAGTGTTCAATGTCTGGACAATCTACCCTGCAGACACTGGTAAACAAACTGTCCAGTGTTCAATGTCTGGACATTCTACCCTGCAGACACTGGTAAACAAACTGTTCAGTGTTCAATGTCTGGACAATCTACCCTGCTGACACTGGTAAACAAACTGTCCAGTGTTCATGTCTGGACAATCTACCCTGCTGACACGCTAGA
>NW_013847216.1:0-377 GCF_000517525.1 Limulus polyphemus
CTTCATGCAATCCAGAATTTTTAAAATAAAAACAATGAACACAAAATAAGAAATATATTAGTTAAATCATATATTACATGTGGTTACGGAAACCGCTAAAACAGCGTAGTTGATTGGACCAATATTCCATTTATTTACCTATAAAAATGAGAATATGTTTATACCTATCAAATTTCATAAATACATGCAGTCAGACGAAAAGTATTAAATCAAGAAATTAGAGTTTTTGTACTTTTGTACTTACAGCCTCAAGACACATGAAACCAATCTTTGTTGTTTAAAGATTTTAAAACTTACATTAGGCTAATTGTTGAGGACACATGACTAATAAAATACGCGCTGTTTATAAATAATCATCGTGCTTTCACGGAATTCTA
>NW_013847217.1:0-762 GCF_000517525.1 Limulus polyphemus
AGAAACGTATACAAATCGTTCTCTCTCTCTATATATATATGTGTGTATTATTTAGGAAGCTGAAAATTAAGAAAAGAGAATATAGGGTAAAGGATGGGAGCTATACTAATAATTTTGGTTGGACTTACTACAGTAATACCTTAACATCTTGGTCCAAACCCAACACAGGGGCACAAATCATAAAGTGGGCCGTTATGTAATGCGCTCTGGTTTATAGAGGTACTGGCGGAAGTAAGACACAAATTTTGATGGGGGTACACCGTCTATGTAGTTTAACTTCAAATTCGCCTGCCTCACATGATTAAGAAAAATAAAAAAATAAATAAACTGAGCAGATGTGGGTGCTCTATCCCACAATATCCTACAGCTTTACTACCTTTCGCTGTCTGTAACCAGATGCGGAAAGGTGGTTGGTCACAAGAAAAAATAAAACAAAAAATAATAATTAAAAGAAGAAAGAATTATAGAATACAATACATCAATGGGGGAGACGGAAAACTATCCTTGAAGTTAGCATTCAAGCCCCAATATGATATGTTTGCATGTGGTAGCGATTTTTTCTCATCAATTACATTTAATTATATATATATATATATATATATTTATACAGTTGATAAAATAAGATCTTATATATATATATTAATACTGTCTGCAATCATGATATCTTTCATACACTATTCAGCAGAGACATATGTATATCTCCATCAAAATGTATTTTAACAATAAGTTTAAGTATAGATATACGTTTGTTATAATTAGATT
>NW_013847218.1:0-399 GCF_000517525.1 Limulus polyphemus
CATTATTAACAAGTATACGGAACACACAGACGAACAAACTTTGTTTCATTATTAACAAGTATACGGTACACACAGACAAACAAACTGTTTCATTATTAACAAGTATTCGGTACACACAGACGAACAAACTTTGTTTTATTATTAACAAGTATACGGTACACATAGACGAACAAACTGTTTCATTATTAACAAGTATACGGTACACATAGACGAACAAACTGTTTCATTATTAACAAGTATACGGAACACACAGACGAACAAACTTTGTTTCATTATTAACAAGTATACGGTACACACAGACAAACAAACTGTTTCATTATTAATAAGTATACGGTACACACAGACAAACAAACTGTTTCATTATTAACAAGTATTCGGTACACACAGACGAACAAACTG
>NW_013847219.1:0-376 GCF_000517525.1 Limulus polyphemus
TTGTCGTCAAGGTTATACATCCAGTGATGAACTTACACACCTATAAGTTGTTGGCATTAAGGTTAGACATCCAGCAATGAACTTACATACCCATGAGTTGATGTTGACAAGGTTAGACATCCAGCAATGAACTTACACACCTATAAGTTGTTGTCGTCAAGGTTACACATCCAGCAATGAACTTACACACCTATAAGTTGTTGTCGTCAAGGTTAGACATCCAGCAATGAACTTACATACCTATGAGTTTATAAACATAGATACCCATAAGTTATTGTTGTCAAGGTTACATCCAACAATAAACATAGATACCATAAGTTATTGTTGTCAAGGTTACATCCAACAATAAACATAGATACCATAAGTTATTGTTGTC
>NW_013847220.1:0-376 GCF_000517525.1 Limulus polyphemus
CTCCGTAGTAAGACATATCGTTAAAGTCGCCAGATAAAGCTCCGTAGTAAGACATATCGTTAAAGTTCCGTAGTAAGACATATCGTTAAAGTCGCCAGATAAAGCACCGTAGTAAGACATATCGTTAAAGTTCCGTAGTAAGACATATCGTTAAAGTTCCGTAGTAAGACATATTGTTAAAGTCGCCAGATAAAGCACCGTAGTAAGACATATCGTTAAAGTCGCCAGATAAAGCACCGTAGTAAGACATATCGTTAAAGTCGCCAGATAAAGCACCTATGGTATTTTTTTTATCGGACTGTTGAAACGGGCGCTGGGAAACCTTTGTTTGTTTGGAATTAAGCACAAAGCTACACAATGGGCTATCTGTGCTCTG
>NW_013847221.1:0-376 GCF_000517525.1 Limulus polyphemus
AAAAGGTCATGGATAGCCAATTATCTGGCATATATTTGGAGAAGGAGTCTTGAAACACTACCAAGCATACCTTCACCCAAAGATCATGGATTGCCAATTATCAGGAATCTACGTGGAGAAGAAGTCTTGAATCACTACCAAGCATACCTTCACCGAAAGGTCATGGATAGCCACTTATGAAGTATCTACCTGGAGAAGAAGTCTTGAATCACTACCAAGCATACCTTCACCGAAAGGTCATGGATAGCCACTTATGAGGCATCTACTTGGAGAAGAAGTCTTGAATCACTACCAATCATACCTTCACCGAAAGGTCATGGATAGCCACTTATGAAGTATCTACTTGGAGAAGAAGTCTTGAATCACTACCAAGCAT
>NW_013847222.1:0-906 GCF_000517525.1 Limulus polyphemus
CAATACTGTGTACTCTCAATAAGAAGACACAAGATTTAACGATACTGTGTACTGTCAATAAAAGACACAAGATTTAACAATACTGTGTACTGTCAATAAGAAGACACAAGATTTAACGATACTGTGTTCTGTCAATAAGAAGACACAATATTTAACAATTCTGTGTACTCTCAATAAGAAGACACAAGATTTAACGATACTGTGTACTGTCAATAAAAAGACACAAGATTTAACAATACTGTGTACTGTCAATAAGAAGACACAAGATTTAACGATACTGTGTACTGTCAATAAGAAGACACAAGATTTAACTATACTGTGTACTGTCAATAAGAAGACACAAGATTTAACAATACTGTGTACTGTCAAGTAATCTTGTGTTTTCTTTAACAATAATCGTGAGTCTTCTTATTGACAGAACACAGTTTTGTTAATTCTTGTTTCTTCTTATTGAAACTACACAGTATCGTTAAATCTTGTGTCTTCTTATTGACAGCACACAGTATCGTTAAATCTTGTGTCTTCTTATTGACAGTACACAGTATCGTTAAATCTTGTGTCTTCTTATTGACAGCACACAGTATCGTTAAATCTTGTGTATTCTTATTGACAGTAACACAGTATTGTTAAATCTTGTTTCTTCTTATTGACAGGACACTTTTGTTAAATGTGTCTTCTTATTGACAGTACACAGTATTGTTAAATCGTGTGTCTTCTTATTGACAGAACACAGAACGAATTAGCAATACTGTGTACTATATATAAAAAGACACAAGATTTAACGATACTGTGTACTGTCAATAAGAAGACACAGGATTTATAAATACTGGGTACTATCAATAAGAACACACAAGATTTTACAATACTGTGTACTGTCAATAAGAATACACAAGATTTAACGATACT
>NW_013847223.1:0-556 GCF_000517525.1 Limulus polyphemus
TTAAATACCCGCTAATCAACACAATGGTTAAATACCCGCTAATCAACACATTGGTTAAATACCCGCTAATCAACACATTGGTTAAATACCTGTTAATCAAGACATTGGTTAAATACCTGTAATCAAGACATTGGTTAACAATCTGGTAATCAAGACATTGGTTAACAATCTGGTAATCAAGACATTGGTTAACAATCTGGTAATCAAGACATTGGTTAACAATCTGGTAATCAAGACATTGGTTAACAATCTGGTAATCAAGACATTGGTTAACAATCTGGTAATCAAGACACTGGTTAACAATCTGGTAATCAAGACACTGGTTAACAATCTGGTAATCAAGACACTGGTTAACAATCTGCTAATCAACACAATGGTTAAATACCTGCTAATCAAGACACTGGTTAACAATCTGCTAATCAACACAATGGTTAAATACCTGCTAATCAACACAATGGTTAAATACCTGCTAATCAACACAATGGTTAAATACCTGCTAATCAACACAATGGTTAAATACCCGCTAATCAACACAATGGTTAAATACCCGCTAATC
>NW_013847224.1:0-376 GCF_000517525.1 Limulus polyphemus
CTCTATAAGAAGAGCATAGTCCATTTGGCATCCTCACAGGCTTTTCAGGTAAAAGAACTTTTGGCAAATTATGCAGGCGTCTTTTCAAAAAGAGATCATGACCTCGGCTGCACAGACCTTGTAGAGCACAGAATAAACACAGGCAATCGCCATCCAATAAAGATCCCTCCGAGGAGAATAGCCCCAGCAAAGCGACAAGAGATAGAGAAGGTCATGGATGGTCTAATTAAGGAAGGGATAGTCGAGAAATCAGATAGTCCCTGGTCAGCTCCCGTCATGTTAGTTCAGAAGAAGGACGGGACCCAACGTTGTTGTGTGGACTTCAGGGCTCTTAAGAGCATAACCGAAAAAGATTCATGCTCACTGCCAAGAATTG
>NW_013847225.1:0-397 GCF_000517525.1 Limulus polyphemus
TTTGTTACCAGTGTTTGTTATGTTGGAAGTAGACTGACATACAGTTATACTTCAGTTATACATTAGAAGTGGTTTGTTACCAGTGTTTGTTAATATTGGAAGTAGACTGACACACAGTCATACTTCAGTTATACATTAGAATTGTTGATACCAGTGTTTGTTAATATTGGAAGTAGACTGACACACAGTCATACTTCAGTTATACATTAGAATTGTTGATACCAGTGTTTGTTATGTTGGAATAGACTGACACACAGTCATACTTCAGTTATACATTAGATGGTTTGATACCAGTGTTTGTTATGTTGGAAGTAGACTGACACACAGTCATACTTCAGTTATACATTAGAATTGTTGATACCAGTGTTTGTTATGTTGGAAGTAGACTGACATACAG
>NW_013847226.1:0-377 GCF_000517525.1 Limulus polyphemus
AAAAAACAAAACCTTCAATAACTCCATTAAAACGCATCGTAGGAAGGTGAAACTTCGCATGATACTGTGGAACGAACTAGTGAATATACATAGCAAAAAAGGTTAAGATCCATCAATTTAGAACCCTCTGATAGCAAGAAAGCTATAACAGAGCAATATCAAAAAGCTTCACTGCAGTACACATTCTCTTTCAGAAATCCAATAAAGTAGTAACAAAATGGACCACAAAAGTCTCAAAAATGATAATATGAAGCTAGAGTTTTGCATGTAAATACGTGAGTATGCAACGAACGTTCATAAAAAAATTCGAGAAGATTAGTCCAAATGGAACTAAGTACTGGTACAAAACGCAAAATCTTCCATAAAATTCCTTAAAA
>NW_013847227.1:0-373 GCF_000517525.1 Limulus polyphemus
GTGAACAATGGAACAAATGACGCTGCTGAAAGAGGTGTCACCTGAAAAAGCCAATGTCGAAGAAGAAACTCTACTCAGTTTTGAGAAGGGAAACGGTGAAGCTCTTGATGAAGTTACTACCACTGATGTGACTGTTATCGACGATAGGACATTTACTGATGAAGCAGATGAACCCCACATGAAGTAGAAGCCAACGAGACGGAGACCGATACGGAAGAAGATACGTCCCGTAAAATTAAGAGACTTTGTTGAATTGTAATTCTGTGTTTGTAATTCTGTACATTTAATAAAGTTATTGTTAATTGCTATTGGTTTAATGTAAGTGGCTATTGTTCGGGACGAGCAATACTAAGGAAGGGGCAGTGTTACGACA
>NW_013847228.1:0-376 GCF_000517525.1 Limulus polyphemus
CACTAATTATCTTGTGCTACAACATGATTAGAACTCAAGGTTCTCTCTAATTGTCAGATTTTGTTAGAGGAAGGATAGTTGGTCAAGCAGATGGTGGAATAAGTCAGCGGCAAATTTCGCAGAATTTGGGAATCTCGCTTTCGACAGTCAATAAAATCATCGTGCAGTTCAGGAAACACGGCAAGGAAACAACTGAGCAGCGCCCGTGTCGTCCTGGTCCATCGGTGAGGACAAAAAGGGCTGTCAAGAGCAGCATCGAAATGGATCCCAGATTAACGACTGCAGAAGTGGCCAAAGTTGGTGGGATGAGCCCGAAATCTGTTCAACGGATTCTCCACAGATTGGGTTATCGTTGCAGACCAGCTACGCGGAAGAA
>NW_013847229.1:0-376 GCF_000517525.1 Limulus polyphemus
ATCTACTGAAAGAAGGAATGTGGTAAGTGTGTTACCCATTATCTACTGAAAGAAGAAATGTGGTAAGTGTGTTACTCATTATCTACTGAAAGAAGGAATGTGGTAAGTGTGTTACTTATCATCTACTGAGAGAAGAAATGTGGTAAGTGTGTTACTCATTATCCATTGAGAGAAGGAATGTGGTAAGTGTGTTACCTATTATCTATTGAGAGAAGGAATATAGTAAGGTGTTACTCATTATCTACTGAGAAAAGGAATGTGGTAAGTGTGTTACCCATTATCTATTGAGAGAAGGAATGTGGTAAGTGTGTTACTCATTATCTACTGAAAGAAAAAATGTGGTGTGTCAGTCATTATCTATTGAGAGAAGGAATGT
>NW_013847230.1:0-376 GCF_000517525.1 Limulus polyphemus
CCATACTCATCTGTTGCGTTATTTTGTCGACCAACTCAATGAACAGCTAGGTGTAACTCTAGTTACCGAATTTGTAACCACCATACTCATCTGTAGCGTTAGTTGGTACAACAACTCCACGAATACCTAGGTGTACCTCTAGTTACCGAATTTATAACCACCATATTCATCTTTAGTCTTACTTGGTACAACTACTCCATAAACACCTAGGTGTAACTCTAATTACCGAATTTCTAACCACCATACGCCCCTTAGCGTTATTTGGTACAACAACTCAACGAACACCTAAGTGTAACTATAGTTACCGAATTTGTAACCAACATACTCATCTTTAGTGTTATTTGGTACAACAACTCCACGAACACCTAGGTGTAAC
>NW_013847231.1:0-375 GCF_000517525.1 Limulus polyphemus
ATTTTCTTCTAAATCTTGCTACTTCAAAAGATTGTTGGTGTGGTTGAGTGGGGATTTGCTTCTAAATCTTGCTACTTCAAAAGATTGTTGGTGTGGTTGAGTGGGGATTTGCTTCTAAATCTTGCTACTTCAAAAGATTGTTGGTGTGGTTGAGTGGAGATTTGCTACTTCAAAAGATTGTTGCTGTGGTTGAGTGGAGATTTGCTTCTAGATCTTGCTACTTCAAATGATTGTTGGTGTGGTTGAGTGGAGATTTGCTTCTGGATCTTGCTATTTCTAAACATTGTTGGTGTGGTTGAGTGGAGATTTGCTTCTAGATCTTGCTATTTCTAAAGATTGTTGGTGTGGTTGAGTGGAGATTTGCTTATAGATCTT
>NW_013847232.1:0-376 GCF_000517525.1 Limulus polyphemus
GACTGGCAAGTCAAGAAACAACCAAAAAACCAACTTCGAAGAGCGATCTACTCCACGTTTCGAAGCAAGAGTGGGCAAAAATTCCACAATCTAAAATTGACGAGATGATTCTCACGATGCCCCAAAGGATCAACGAACTCCACGAAGCGAAAGGAAGATCTACTAGATATTAATTAAATTATAAATATATCAATTCATATGAATATGACTGAAAATTTTCATTTTTTCTGAAAAGGTGGTGTCTATTTACTTGTGACCACGTTGTGTATATATTCATGTTTGCATTCTTTTTGGCACTGCCATACCTTCATCATTTCACATTTACAAAAAGTTTTTATTACTTGTTTTGTGACGTTATTACCCCTGATTGAAAGTT
>NW_013847233.1:0-376 GCF_000517525.1 Limulus polyphemus
AAGATTTGAAGCCAATGATCGATTTTCTAAAAGCAAATGTTTTGCACCCTGCTTGGGAGAAGGTGTCTAGTCTAAGCCCCGTGACAAAGCACTATTGGGTGCAATAGGAGCAGTTGAAGCTTGAAAATGGTATTCTTGTCCGGAGATGGGAAACTACAGATGGGAAAGTGACGACTTGGCAAACAGTTATACCGAGGAAGTTATGGGAAGTTGTGCTGCGTCAATCCCATGATAATTTAACAGGAGGACATCTCGGAATCAAGAAGACATTGAGTCACATACAACAAAGATATTACTGGATAGGTATGAGGCGAGATGTGGAAGAATGATGGTGAACATGCAGTACATGTAGTGCTAAAAGGGGACCCAAGCATAC